>NC_057811.1:175411416-175711416 GCF_018294505.1 Triticum aestivum
GAGGAGGAGCGAGGAGGGCACGGTGGGAGGAGGAGGGAGAGGAGGGAGGAGGGCATACTGAGGAAGGAGGAGGGAGGACGGCGGCGGCAATGCGGTGGCGACGGCAGAATGAGGCAGCGGGGAGTGAGGGGAGGAAGAAGATGGTCGGGCGCGGGGGAGGAAAATTTGGGGATAAGGCACCCATGGCAGTAGCGCGGGGCCAGGAAGAGCACTACTGCTAAGACCAATAGCAGTAGCGTTGACTGTAGGCCAGTGCTACTACTATACCTAGCCTGCCGGCAACGAGGCAGTTATAGTTGTAGCGCTTTTTATTTGGGCCACGCTACTTCTACTTATATAGTAGTAGCGGGCTTGTATACACCGCGCTACTGGTAGATAGAAGTAGCGCATTTTTTGACCAACGCTACTGGTAAGCTTCTGTGTATAAGGTTTTCCCTAGTAGTGTTAGTTTCCAATAGGACCTCGCTGCCACGGGACGGTAGGACAAAATATGTCATGCAAGTTCTTTCCATAAGCACGTATGACTATTTACGGAATACATGCCTACATTATATTTATGAACTGGAGCTAGTGCCGTATCGCCCTAGGTTATGGCTGTTATATGATGAATATCATCCGATGAATTCACGAATCCAATGCCTACGAATTTCTCTTATATTGTTCTTGCTAAGTTACTACTACTACTGTTACTATTGCATTGCTACAAAATCGTTGCTATCATTGTTACCTCTACTATTGCTGTTACTACTACTATCAAAACTATCATACTACTTTTCTACTGATAACTTTGCTGCAGATAATTAATCTCCAAGTGTGGCTGAATTGACAACTGAGCTAGTTATACTTGCAAATATTCTTTGGCTCCCCTTGTGTCGAATCAATAAATTTGGGATGAATACTCTACCCTCGAAAACTGTTGCGATCCCCTATACTTGTGGGTTATCAGGTTCGCTCCCGAAGGCAATTGAGTGGGGCATCACCCGCGGTGCCCCAGAGCAACCTCCACCAAGACCCCTCTCCGGGGAAAGATCTCACGGTGGCTCTCCCCATGTACATCCCACTTTGATACGTCAAGCAGAAGCCAGGTGAGCAACTTTGGGAGTACATTCGGCGTTGTCGCCGGGTGGAGGACGAAATTGAAGGATTGCGTGCCTTTTCCATCATTAAGGCCTTCTACCTGACCGTCCGCGGTGCTCGGGTTCACCAGGCAATGGTGGCCCATTGGGTGCACACTGTGATGGAGCTTTAAGCTCTCGCTCACAAGTGCGCCCGGGCGGAGGAAGCTAGTCATACGTCTCCAACGTATCTATAATTTTTTATTGTTCCATGCTATTATATTATCTGTTTTGGATGTTTCATGGGCTTTAATATACCTTTTTATATTATTTTTGGGACTAACCTATTAACCGAAGGCCCAGTGCAAATTGCTGTTTTTGCCTATTTCAGTGTTTCGCAGAAAAGGAATATCAAACGGAATCCAAACGGAATGAAACCTTCACGAGGATCGTTTTTGGAACAAACGCAATCCAGGAGACTTGGAGTGGAGGTCAAGAAAGCCACGAGGCGGCCACGAGGCAGGAGGGCGCGCCCCCCACCCTCATGGGCCCCTCGCAGCTCCACCGACCTACTTCTTTCGCCTATATATACTCTTATACCCTGAAACCTTCGGGGAGAGCCACGAAACACTTTTTCCACCGCCACAACCTTCTGTACCCGTGAGATCCCATCTTGGGGCCTTTTCCGGTGCTCCGCCGGAGGGGGAATTGATCACGGCAGGCTTCTTCATCAACACCATGGCCTCTCCGATGATGCGTGAGTAGTTTACCACAGACCTTCGAGTCCATAGTTATTAGCTAGATGGCTTCTTCTCTCTCTTTGGATCTCAATACAAAGTTCTCCTCGATTCTCTTGGAGATCTATTCGATGTAACTCTTTTTGCGGTGTGTTTGCCGAGATCCGATGAATTGTGGGTTTATGAACTTGATTATCTATGAATATTATTTTATTCTTCTCTGAATTCTTATATGCATGATTTGATATCTTTGCAAGTCTCTTTGAATTATCGGTTTAGTTTGGCCTACTAGATTGATCTTTCTTGCAATGGGAGAAGTGCTTAGCTTTGGGTTCAATCTTGCAGTGTCCTTTCCCAATGACAGCAGGGGCAGCAAGGCAAGTATTGTATTATTGCCATCGAGGATAAAAAGGGTTTATATCATATTGCTTGAGTTTATCGCTCTACATCATGTCATCTTGCCTAATGCGTTACTCCGTTCTTATGAACTTAATACTCTAGATGCATGCTGGATAGCAGTCGATGTGTGGAGTAATAGTAGTAGATGCAGAATCGTTTCGGTCTACTTGACATGGACGTGATGCTTATATTCATGATCATTGCCTTAGATATCATCATAACTATGCACTATCCTATCAATTGCTCGGCAGAAATTTGTTCACCCACCGTAATACATGCTATCTTGAGAGAAGCCACTAGTGACACCTATGGCCCCTGGGTCTATTTTCCATCATATTAATCTTCCGTCAACTATCTATTTCTGTCGCCGTTTATTTTGCAATCTTTACTTTTCAATCTATACAACAAAAATACCAAAAATATTTATCTTATTATCTTTATCAGATCTCACTTTTGCAAGGGGCCGTGATGGGATTGACAACCCCTTTATCGTGTTGGTTGCAAGGTTCTTAATTGTTTGTGCAGGTATTAGGAATTTGTGTGTAGTCTCCTACTGGATTGATACCTTGGTTCTCAAAAACTGAGGGAAATACTTACGCTACTTTGCTGCAATCACCCTTTCCTCTTCAAGGGAAAACCAACGCATGCTCAAGAGGTAGCAAGAAGGATTTCTGGCGCCGTTGCCAGGGAGATCTACGCACAAGTCAAGACATACCAAGTACCCATCACAAACTCTTATCCCTCGCATTACATTATTTGCCATTCGCCTCTCGTTTTCCTCTCCCCCACTTCACCTTTGCCATTTTATTCGCCCTTTTTCGTTCGTCTCTTTTGGCTTGCTTCTTGTGTATCCGTGTGTTAGATCATTTATTTTGCTGTTATGGCTAGTCCTTCTATCACTGTTAGTACTCCTGATTTTGAAGTTCTCCACTTCAAACAAAGACAAGGAGAAAACTTAAAAGATGCTTGGTATAGGATGGTAGAATCTTATCGTAATTGCACCATAGAGGGAGATTTTAAGATTTTACTTCACAACTTTTATGTTGGGCTTACCTTACCCCATAGACAACTCCTTGATTTTTCCGCCAAAGGGAACTTTATTGAAGTTGACCCTAATATTGCTTATGAAATCATAGAGGGGATAGTAGGAATACTTCCCCCACAAAAGGGACTTCACCTTACGCAAGAAGGGACCCAAATCTTAGAGAAATTATGTGAATTAAAAAAATTATTGAACCTCTTAAAAATGTTGGTGGAAATCTTAACCGCATGAATATGTTGATTACACTCTGCAATAAGCGGTTGTATGCTCTAGATCTAAAGATCTCCGAGCATGAAGGGAAACGTAAGGAACCTCCCGGATCCGAACATAACTCCATTAAAAAGATAAACACCAAAGATGGCAATACCTAGATCTATTCTTGTTTTTATGCCTAGCTAGGGGCGTTAGACGATAGCGCTTGTTGGGAGGCAACCCAATTTTATTTTTCTTGCTTTTTATTTCGGTTAAGTAATAAATAATTCATCTAGACTCTGTCTAGATGTGGTTTTATGTTTTAATTAGTGTTTGTGCCAAGTAGAACCAATAGGATCTTCTTGGGTGATAGTTGTTTGATCTTGCTGAAAAAGACAAAAACTTTGCGCTCACGAGAAAAATTGTTAAAATTCAACAGAACGTGATAAATTGCCAATTCTTTTTGCAGTAGATCAATATACAAATTATCCAGGTTTTCCTAGTTTTTTAGAATGTTTGGAGTTGCAGAAGTATTCGAACAAATCAGATTGTTAAAGACTGTTTTGTTTTGACAGATTCTGTTTTTCGTGTGTTGTTTGCTTATTTTGATGAATCTATGGCTAGTATCGGGGGGTATGAACCATATAGAAGTTGGAATACATTAGGTTACACCAATATTAATAAAGAATGAGTTCATTATAGTACCTTAAGGTGGTGGTTTGTTTTCTTATACTAACGAAGCTCATGAGATTTTCTGTTGAGTTTTGTGTTGTGAAGTTTTCAAGCTTTGGGGTAAAGATTTGATGGATTATGGAATAAGGAGTGGCAAGACCCTAAGATTGGGGATGCCCAAGGCACCCCAAGGTAAAATTCAAGGACAACCAAAAGCCTAAGCTTGGGGATACCCCGGAAGGCATCCCCTCTTTCGTCTTCGTCTATCGGTAACTTTACTTGAGGCTATATTTTTATTCACCACATGATATGTGTTTTGCTTGGAGCGTCTTGTATGATTTGAGTCTTTTTTTTCTAGTTTACCACAATCATCCTTGCTGTACACACCTTTTGAGAGAGACACACATGAATCGGAATTTATTAGAATACTCTATGTGCTTCACTTATATCTTTTGAGCTAGATAATTTTGCTCTAGTGCTTCACTTATATTTTTTAGAGCATGGTGGTGGTTATATTTTATATAAATTATTGATCTCTCATGCTTCACTTATATTATTTTGAGAGTCTTTTAGAACATCATGGTAATTTGCTTTGGCTATAAAATTAGTCCTAATATGATAGGCATTCAAGATGGGTATGTTAAAAACTTTCATATAGAGTGCATTGAATACTTTGATACTTGATAATGGTTTTGAGATTCAAAGGTGGTAATGTTAGAGTCATGCTAGTTTGGTAATTGAGGAATACTTGTGTTAAAGTTGGCAACTCCCATAGCATGCACATATGGTAAACGTTGTGTGACAAATTTGAAGCATGGGGTGTTCTTTGAGTGCTTTCCTTATGAGTCGCGGTCGGGGACGAGCGATGGTCTTTTCCTACCAATCTATCCCTCTAGGGGCATGCGTAGTAGTACTTTGCTTCGAGGGCTAATAAACTTTTGCAATAAGTATATGAGTTCTTTATGACTAATGTGAGTCCATGGATCATACGCACTCTTACCTTTCCGCAATTTGCTAGCCTCTACGGTACCGTGCATTGCCTTTCTCACCTTGAGAGTTTGTGCGAACTTCGTCGGTGCATCCAAACCCCGTGATACGGTACGCTCTATCACACATAAGCCTCCTTATATCTTCCTCAAAACAGCCACCATACCTACCTATTATGGCATTTCCATAGCCATTCCGAGATATATTGCCATGCAACTTCCACCATTCCGTTTATTATGACACGCTCCATCATTGTCATATTGCTTTGCATGATCATGTAGTTGACATCGTATTTGTGGCAAAGCCACTTTCATAATTCTTTCATACATTTCGCTCTTGATTCATCGCATATCCCGGTACACCGCTGGAGGCATTCACATAGAGTCATATTTTTTGTTCTAGTATCTAGTTGTAACATTGAGTTATGAGTAAATAGAAGTGTGATGATCATCATTATTAGAGCATTGTCCCATGTGAGGAAAGACTATGAAAAAAAGAGGCCAAAGAAGCCCAAATAAAAAAAGAGGCCAAAGAAGCCCAAACAAAAAAATGAGAGCAAAAGAGAGAAGGGACAATGTTACTATCCTTTTTCCACACTTGTGCTTCAAAATAGCACCATGATCTTCATGATAGAGAGTTTCTTATTTTGTCACTTTCATATACTAGTGGGAATCTTTCATTATAGAACTTGGCTTGTATATTCCAATGATGGCCTTCCTCAAATGCCCGAGGTCTTCATGAGCAAGCAAGTTGGATGAACACCCACTTAGTTTTCAGTTTGAGCTTTCATACACTTATAGCTCTAAGTGCATCCGTTGCATGGCAATCCCTACTCCTCGCATTGACATCAATTGATGGGCATCTCCATAGCCCGTTGATTAGCCGCGTCAATGTGAGACTTTCTCCTTTTTTGTCTTCGCACATAACCCCCGTCATCATATGCTATTCCACCTATAGTGCTATATCCATGGCTTGCGCTCATGTATTGTGTAAGGGTTGAAAAGGCTGAAGCGCGTTAAAAAGTATGAGCCAATTGCTTGGCTTGTCATCGGGGTTATGCATAAGGGGAGCATTTTTTGTGACGAAAATGAAGCATGGCCAAACTATATGATATTGTAGGGATGAGCTTTCTTTGGCTATGTTATTTTGATAAGACATAATTGCTCGGTTAGTATGCTTGAAGTATTACTATTTTTATGTTAATATTAAACTTTTATCTTGAATCTTTTGGATCTGAACATTCATACCACAATAAAGAGAATTACATTGAAAATTATGTTAGGTAGCATTCCACATCAAAAATTCTGTTTTTATCATTTATCTACTCGAGGACGAGCAGGAATTAAGCTTGGGGATGCTTGATACGTCTCCAACGTATCTATAATTTTTGATTGTTCCATGCTATTATATTATCTGTTTTGGATGTTTAATGGGATTTAATATACCTTTTTATATTATTTTTGGGACTAACCTATTAACTGAAGGCCCGGTGCAAATTGCTGTTTTTTTTGCCTATTTCAATGTTTCGCAGAAAAGGAATATCAAACGGAATCCAAACGGAATGAAACCTTCGCGAGGATTGTTTTTGGAACAAACGCAATCCAGGAGACTTGGAGTGGAGGTCAAGAAAGCCACGAGGCAGGAGGGCGCGCCCCCCACCCTCGTGGGCCCCTCACAGCTCCACCGACCTACTTCTTTCGCCTTATATACTATTATACCCTGAAACCTTCGGGGAGAGCCACGAAACACTTTTTCCACCACCGCAACCTTCTGTACCCGTGAGATCCCATCTTGGGGCCTTTTCCGGCGCTCCGCCGGAGGGGGAAACGATCACGGAGGGCTTCTACATCAACACCATGGCCTCTCCGATGATGCGTGAGTAGTTTACCACAGACCATAGGGTCCATAGTTATTAGCTAGATGGCTTCTTCTCTCTCTTTGGATCTCAATACAAAGCTCTCCTCGATTCTCTTGGAGATCTATTCGATGTAACTCTTTTTGCCGTGTGTTTGCCAAGATCCGATGAATTGTGGGTTTATGAACTTGATTATCTATGAATATTATTTTATTCTTCTCTGAATTCTTATATGGATGATTTGATATCTTTGCAAGTCTCTTCGAATTATCGGTTTAGTTTGGCCTACTAGATTGATCTTTCTTGCAATGGGAGAAGTGCTTAGCTTTGGGTTCAATCTTGCGGTGTCCTTTCCCAGTGATAGCAGGGGCAGCAAGGCACGTATTGTATTGTTGCCATAGATGATAAAAAGATGGGGTTTATATCATATTGCTTGAGTTTATCCCTCTACATCATGTCATCTTGCCTAATGCGTTACTCCGTTCTTATGAACTTAATACTCTAGATGCATGCTGGATAGCAGTCGATGTGTGGAGTAATAGTAGTAGATGCAGAATCGTTTCGGTCTACTTGACGCGGACGTGATGCCTATATTCATGATCATTGCCTTAGATATCATCATAACTATGCATTATTCTATCAATTGCTCGGCAGTAATTTGTTCACCCACCGTAATACATGCTATCTTGAGAGAAGCCACTAGTGAAACCTATGGCCCCCGGGTCTATTTTCCATCATATTAATCTTCCGTCAACTATCTATTTCTGTCGGCATTTATTTTGCGATCTTTACTTTTCAATCTATACAACAAAAATACCAAAAATATTTATCTTATTATCTTTATCAGATCTCACTTTTGCAAGTGGCCGTGAAGAGATTGACAACCCCTTTATCGCGTTGGTTGCAAGGTTCTTAATTGTTTGTGCAGGTATTAGGGATTTGCGTGTAGTCTCCTACTGGATTGATACCTTGGTTCTAAAAAACCGAGGGAAATACTTACGCTACTTTGCTGCATCACCCTTTCCTCTTCAAGGAAAACCAATGCATGCTCAAGAGGTAGCAGCTAGCAACCTTTAGGGGGCTCACGGACACCGGTTTGCTGTCTCAAGACCCGGGACCATTCCACGGCAGATGTTCATGGGGCCAGAACTTTTAGGAAGACCAGCCGAGTAGAAGAACTCCTTCGTCACAAAGATCGGGCAGACCGACAGCGGGTCTCACACTATCAATGTGGACCTTGACTTGGTCAACGCCTAAATCAGCAAGCACGCAAGCGCCCTCGTGGCATCAGGATCTGACACCCAGGGGGTCAAATAAGCTAAGTACTTCCTGTTAGGAAGTTATGTTGGTGTTAAGCCGTCATCTTATGCAAGTGTGTGCCTAAAACACTCGTTCCCGGATATGGAATGCGACCGTCCTGTTAAACTACGAGCTCAACAGAACTAGCATGGTGACTGTATTTATGGTTCTCCAAAATACCACCTAAATCCATGGTTGAAAAGTGAGATGTACATCGTCAACACTCTCATTTCAACTGGATGCTTTTTCCTCTTGTGGTTTAACTCAACAAGTCCCATTTTCTTTATCTCAAGGAGTGTTCATTAAAAGGCTTCTCGCCTCTCATAGTTTCATTCATCATCTTAAATGTTGTACCCAGAAGCCTCGTATCCCTCCTCTTTGTCGAAAGCATCGAGCATGGAACGGGGCAACACGATGCGATGGGTAGTGCTTTTGTTACCTACACTATCGAAACATCCTTCCCGGCATGGGCACTTTAAGGGTAGGCTTACTGTAAAATTTCTCCTTTGGACCATGCAACACCGTGTGTCCTCGGAGGAGAAAGCTATTGTTAAAATAACATGCACTCGCCTTAGCCTTAAGGATCTGATGCTCTCAACCCTACTGAGGATGTCATGATTTCATTCCCTGGGGTGTTCGCCTCAATGTGATTTCAGGAATGAAGGACCCTTTGGTTTTGTTGTGCGGGTTGTTGAGCCATAAGGTTACATTGCAGGAAGGCCTAGTTCTTTCGATATTACATGAAAGCCAATAATCCCCTATTCTTTCCCAAGAAGCCACCATTCGATCGGACGAGCACTGGTGTAGAGACCTGCTATACAAACGGTTTTAACCCCTTTCCGCGACGGTGTTTGGAACCATCGCCAAGTGAGTGTGGGCGATAGGGGGGTCCTTCCCACACGACCCAGAAACCGTCGGGGATAGGCCCTCCTGGCACACAGGTTGGGGCAAAATGAGCTCGTGTGCGATCTGGCGAGGCATCGAAACCTAATCGTTTCCGTTCGTATGTACATCCCACACGACGAATCCCAGAAAAACATTTCCGTTCGTATGTATATCACACACAGTTTTTTGTGTGGAAACGTTTGTGCAAGGTGGCCTAATGCAATTAGTTCTCTACCGGAAGTCGTGTGTGATTGTTAGTTGATCGAACATGCCTACTTTCTAGAAACCGTGTGGGTTGTTTGAGTTCATCGCCCACGGTGCTGTCTGAGTAACTATCTGCAATAGAAAACCCCAATAAGCAGGGTAATTAGCCTATTATTAATAATCCATGTACTAATCAAATTGATATTTCTTATAAAACACACCAGATATTTCATATTCGTATAACGGCAACCAGGATTTCATAATCGAATTACATCAAATAGCTTCGGCACTCAGTTACGCCATTACACAATAGCACTAAGTTTCACATGCAACATCGAAAACCTTTGGAAAGTAGCATCATACACGGTACATAGACAGATGAATCTCATCTGGGAAACTGCAGAAGCGGAAGGCAAATATTGGGCCTTTAGTGATGTTGAATGTCCTTGCAACTTTAGGCCAGTGGCTATGGATAATTGCCCACCCAACCTTCGTCCTCTTCAGGAAGACTTCAATATTGTACCGTGGGTGTTGAATGAATACCTTCCTCGCCTCTTGACCATGCAAGTGGTCTGAGAGGTAATCATCGGTGAACTGCTTTGAAAAGTACTGAAAACAAAGATATGCATAAATCGTTGTTATAAATTTTGAAATGGCGCAAGGGGTAAAAACAAGGTAAAAGAGTTAGTACCATCCTATAGTTGACTGATGTCTTCTTCATTGTGCAAACAAAGATCTTGCTGTTATTCGTCGCAAGTTTCTTCATCCTAACAATCTTTCTGAGTTTCTTGACTTGACTGATATTCATGGACATCTCATTTTCCCATATGCAAAATGGGTCAAACAGTGGGTCTAAGCCTCTGACAATAGGACCTACATGTGCAAGACCAAATTGTAAGAAACCTAAATGTTAGAATGATTCCTGCAACTCCACAATAATGTGCTATTAGCAAAAGGACCATGCATGAACAAACCTCGATGGTAAACCGCAGTGTCTCCCATTGTTTCCCTACAACACACATAAGGAAGATCTTGATCAGGTTAACTGAGAGTTGCCCTACTATCAATAGAATATGTGTTGAGTACAGCCAAATTTGATTTATTTCACATGCATAACAATATAGAATTGTACCCACAACAAATGAAAATCAAATTACAGAATTGAACCAAACAGTTAAATGGACAGCAGACCAATTGAACCAAAACAGTTAACTGAGCACGACATTGCAGAATAGAAACATGTACTAGAAGATAAGACAGTTAACAAAACAAAGAATGCTTGAGAACAGTACTACAAAATGTAGCAATTGTTGGACCAAACTGTTAACTGAACATTACGTTTCAGAGGACCAAACTGTTAACTGAACATTACATTTCAGAGGACCAAACTGTTAACTGAACATCAGATTGCATATTAACATTACAGAGGACAAATCACTAGAAGGCACTGGCGGTGGCCTCGAGAAAATAGCATGAACTGTATTTTAAAATAGACAACCGTGTGGGGGTGTCGACGATGGCCTTGAAGATGAGGTGCTCCTCCAAGATCTGGTGGTCGGCACGCATGGCAGCCATAGCGACCTCGTCCGGGCGTGCGGCCGTGATTTGCTTCTCCGTTGCCAGATGCTACTGAGCTCCATGTTATACTGCGTGCAAAATGGCTGTGGGCAGCGCTTAATTGGAGGAGGGGACAGTGATTTCGGCGGAAGGTGTCGCGCCGTCGGTCGGGGCATGTGGGACGGGGAAGGAGGAGGATGGTGTGGGTGGGGTGTGGATTACTTGACCATATCGACGAGGCCGCGCATCAAGAAGAAGGGTCGACGGCGAGGAGGCCGCGCAGCAAGAAGGGTCGCCGGCGAGGAGGCCACGCAGCAAGAAGAGTCGCCGGCGAGGAGGCGACGCTACAAGAAGAAGGGTCGTCGGCGAGGAGGCGGCGCTGCAAGAAGAAGGGTAGCCGGCGAGGAGGTGACGCTGCAAGAAGAAGGGTCGCCGGCGAGGAGGCTGAGCTACCAGTAAGCAACAATGAAGGTTTGAACTTGGAAAGCAAGGAGGAAATGTGGCTTTTGGTGGGAGGGAGGGGGCAGGGAGATAGATATTTCCGTGATGGCCGAAAATTTTCACTCGGTGCCGCGAGAAACTGGCGCACAAGTGTGGTTCAAGCAGGGGCGGTGGACTGTAGACGACGAAGATTCCTGCGTAAGCTAGACAAGACGGTGCGCCAAGATATTTTATATCGCATCTCACACAATTCTTTCTAGTAAACTGTTTGTGGTATATCTAATTTTTTTCATTATGTTTTGAAAGACAAAATGGTGTTACGGAGGGAAAGGATGGTGTTTGAATTGCTAGAACATTTATGTACAGTGAACATGCAGCTACATGAGTGTCGTGTTTAAATTTGGAATTATTCCGGGTTCGTTTGGCATTTTTATGCATTAATTGAGTTTCTAGGCATTTAATGTGCATAATTAAAATTTGAACTACAAGCACATGCTCCAGTGCACCAAAGTTTGTTGAAAAATCACATGTGTGTCTTTGGGTGAATTTATAGGCCCCATACAAGAAATGGGAATGAAATTCAAACATCTGGGCGTCGTGGCTCGGCTGGGAACATTGAGAAACTTGGTTTTTAAATTCCTGGAAATTCAAAACTCGCCTGAAAATCATGAAACTTGGCATGGTGTCATTTCATGGCACCAACATGTTGTGGTAAAAAATTGGCCACATTTGGACAAGTTTTGGGTATAAGCTTCTTGTAAACCGGAGCTTCTCTCGAGAAGACTCGTGGTTTCCCGAGGGGGGACATGTCACCTTTGTGTGCAAAACGATATACGCTGCCTCCCCCCCCTTTGATTTTTTACAGAGGCAACATAGAACTATATGAGTGTCGTGTTAAAATTTGGAATTATTCCGGGTTCGTTTGGACTTTCTTATACATTAATTGAATTTCTGGTCATTTAATGTGCATAATTCAAATTTGAACGACAAGCACATGCTCCAGTGCACCAAAGTTGGTTGAAAAATCACATGTGTGTCCTTGGGTGAATTTCTAGGTCCCACGCAATAAATGGGAATGAAATTCAAACATCTGGGCGTCGTGGCTCGGTCGGAAAGATTGAGAAACTTGGTTTTTTAATTCATGTAAATCCAAAACACGCCTGAAAATCATGAAACTTGGCATGGTGTCATGACATGGCACCAACATGTTGTGGTAATTTTTTTGGCCGAATTGGGACAAGCTTTGGTACAAGCTTCTTGCAAATCGGAGCTTCTCTCAAGAAGGCTCATGGTTCCGAGAGGGAACGTGTCACCTCCGTGTGCGAAACGACATATGTACACTGCCTTCTCCCACCTTAATTTTTTTACACAGGCATATTAGACCAAATAGAAGTATCGTGCTACAATTTGGAATTATTTCAGGTTTGTTTGGCCTTTTTTATACATTAATTGAATTTCTGGGCATTTAATGTGCATAATTGAAATTTGAACTACAAGCACTTGCTCCAGTGCACCAAAATTGGTTGAAAAATCACATGTGTGTCCTTGGGTGAAATTCTAGGTCCCATGCAAGAAATGGGAATGAAATTCAAACATCTGGGCGTCGTGGATCGGCCGGAAAGATTGAGAAACTTGGTTTTTTAATTCCTATAAATCCAAAACACGCCTGAAAATCATAAAACTTGGCATGGTGTCATGACATGGCACCAACATGTTGTGGTAAATTTTTTGGCCGAATTGGGACAAGCTTTGGTATAAGCTTCTTGCAAACCGGAGCTTCTCTCAAGAAGGCTCGTGGTTCTGAGAGGGAACGTGTCACCTCCGTGTGCGAAACGACATACACTGCCTTCTCTCGTCTTAATTTTTTTACACACGTAGATTAGACCAAATACAAGTATCGTGCTAAATTTTGGAATTATTCTGGGTTCGTTTGGCCTTTTTTATACATTAATTGAATTTCTGGGCATTTAATGTGCATAATTCAAATTTGAACTACAAGCACATGCTCCAGTGCACCAAAGTTGGTTGAAAAATCACATGTGTGTTCTTGGGTGAATTTGTAGGTCCCATGCAAGAAATGGGGATGGAATTCAAACATCTGGGCGTCGTGCCTCAGCTGGAAATATTGAGAAAATTGGTTTTTTAATTCCTATAAATCCAAAACACGGCTGAAAATCATGAAACTTGGCATGGTGTCATGACATGGCACCAACTTGCTGTGGTAATTTTTTTGGCCGAATTGGGACAAGCTTTGGTATAAGCTTCTTGCAAACCGGAGCTTCTCTCAAGAAGGCTCATGGTTCCGAGAGGGAACGTGCCACCTCCGTGTGCGAAACGACATACACTGCCTTCTCCCGCCTTGATTTTTTTACACAAGCAGCTTAGACCAAATAGGAGTTTCGTGCTAAATTTTGGATTTATTCCGGGTTCGTTTGGCCTTTTTATACATTAATTCTTTTTCCAGGCATTTAATGCACATAATTCAAATTTTAAGTACAAGCGCATGCTCCAGTGCGCAAAAGTTAGTTGGAAAATCATTTATGTGTACTTGGGTGAACTTCTAGGTCCCATGGAAGAAGTGGGAATGGAATTCAAACATCTGGGCATCTTGGCTCGGCCGGAAACATCGAGAAACTTGGTTTTAAAATTCCCGTAAATCCTAAACTCGCCTAAAAATCATGAAACTTGGCATGGTGTCATGACATGGCACCAACATGTTGTGGTAATTTTTCTATCCAATTTGCGAAGGCGCACACATTAACAATCAACAAAGTCATTTTGGAACAAGTGATGTCACGTTACAAATCGGAAACACAAGTATTATTGAAACCGTGGGCATTCTACTTACCAATTATGTGCCGCAACACGTACCCTTTTTATTGGCTAGGAGGTGTCGTGCGGGGTAGCTATTTGAGTACGAGGGGCGTGTGATTAGACCCCCGCGCGTGCTCATCAGGAGGAGAGCCCTTTGACCTCTATCCGCCATGCACCTCCCTCCCAACGTCTCCATTAATGGCACCCGAGCCCCTATTTCACGGCGTGGCTATGTCTCACTTGACTTAGATTTAAGAGAGAGAAAAGAAAATCTAAAAAGAAAGTTTTGCACGGATCTTGACGTAAGATTCGACGGACCTATATAGCATCGACTGCGACTTATAGCAAGACTGATGAATATAAGGACGATGACAGTGGATAATAATTTTCTTACATATTTAGGAATATAATTAAAAAAAGCCACATGCGGCAACGCCTGAAATACACAAGGGCAAAAGAAGAAGGAAGACAATGATCTGGCTCGCCAATCTGTACTTTCTTGATGCATTGGTGTAGGCCACGGGAACTAGTCTCCGCGGCGAGCAGCGATGAGCTCTTTCCTGTCCTTAAGACACTGCTTGAGAGCATCCGCGGATTCCTCCACCAGCCTTTGGCGCTCGATGCGGAGCATGTCATTCTCGTCCATAAGTTTCTTGACGATGACGCCCGTCCTCTTCAACAAGGCAGTGGTCTCCTCCTGCTGCTCTGCACTTCCGACAATCTTCGCCCTCAATGCTACCTCTTGAGCACTGCGTTGGTTTTCCCTTGAAGAGGAAAGGGTGATGCAGCAAAGTAGCATAAGTATTTCCCTCGGTTTTTGAGAACCAAGGTATCAATCCAGTAGGAGGCCACGCACAAGTCCCTCGCACCTACACAAACAAATAAATCATCGCAACCAACGCAATAAAGGGGTTGTCAATCCCTTCACGGTCACTTGCGAGAGAGGGGGAGAACATTGTATTGAGATCCAAAAAGAGAGAAGAAGCCATCTAGCTAATAACTATGGACCCGAAGGTCTGAGGTAAACTACTCACACATCATCGGAGAGGCTATGGTGTTGATGTAGAAGCCCTCCGTGATCGATGCCCCCTCCGGCGGAGCTCCGGAAAAGGCCCCAAGATGGGATCTCACGGGTACAGAAGGTTGCGGCGGTGGAATTAGGTTTTTGGCTCCGTATTTGGTAGTTTGGGGGTACGTAGGTATATATAGGAGGAAGAAGTACGTCGGTGGAGCAACGTGGGGCCCACGAGGGTGGAGGGCGCGCCCTGGGGGGTAGGCGCGCCCCCAACCTCGTGCCTTCCTGGTATCTTTCTTGACATAGGGTCCAAGTCCTCTGGATCACGTTCGTTCCGAAAATCACGTTCCCGAAGGTTTCATTCCGTTTGGACTCCGTTTGATATTCTTTTTCTGCGAAACTCTGAAATAGGCAAAAAACAACAATTCTGGGCTGGGCCTCCGGTTAATAGGTTAGTCCCAAAAATAATATAAAAGTGTATAATAAAGCCCATTAATGTCCAAAACAGAATATAATATAGCATGGAACAATCAAAAATTATAGATACGTTAGAGACGTATCAAGCATCCCCAAGCTTAATTCCTGCTCGTCCTCGAGTAGGTAAATGATAAAAACAGAATTTTTGATGTGGAATGCTACTTGGCATAATTTCAATGTAATTCTTCTTAATTGTGGTATGAATATCCAGATCTGAAAGATTCAAGATAAAAGTTCAATATTGACATAAAAATAATAATACTTCAAGCATACCAACTAAGCAATTATGTCCTCTCAAAATAACATGGCCAAAGAAAGTTCATCCCTACAAAATCATATAGTTTAGTCATGCTCCATTTTCGTCACACAAGAATGCTCTCATCATGCACAACCCCGATGACAAGCCAAGCAATTGTTTCATACTTTAGTAATCTCAAACTTTTTCAACCTTCACGCAATACATGGACGTGAGCCATGGATATAGCACTATGGGTGGAATAGAATATGATGATGGGGGTTATGTGGAGAAGACAAAAAAGGAGAAAGTCTCACATCAACGAGGCTAATCAATGAGCTATGGAGATGCCCATCGATTGATGTTAATGCAAGGAGTAGGGATTGCCATGCAACGGATGCACTAGAGCTATAAATGTATGAAAGCTCAACAAAAGAAACTAAGTGGGTGTGCATCCAACTTGCTTGCTCACGAAGACCTAGGGCATTTGAGGAAGCCCATTGTTGGAATATACAAGCCAAGTTCTATAATGAAAAGTTCCCACTAGTATATGAAAGTGACAAAACAAGAGACTCTCTATCATGAAGATTATGGTGCTACTTTGAAGCACAAGTGTGGTAAAAAGGATAGTAACATTGTCCCTTCTCTCTTTTTGTCTCATTTTTTTGGGCCTTCTTTTTTTTATGGCCTTTCTCTTTTTTTCTTTTTATTTTTTTCCTCACTTGGGACAATGCTCAGAAAATGATGATCATCACACTTCTATTTATTTACAACTCAATGATTACAACTCGATACTAGAACAAAGTATGACTCTATATGAATGCCTCCGGCGGTGTACCGGGATATGCAATGAATCAAGAGTGACATGTATGAAAGAGTTATGAATGGTGGCTTTGCCACAAATACTATGTCAACTACATGATCATGCAAAGCAATATGACAATGATGAACGTGTCATGATAAACGGAACGGTGGAAAGTTGCATGGCAATATATCTCGGAATGGCTATGGAAATGCCATAATAGGTAGGTATGGTGGATGTTTTGAGGAAGATATAAGGAGGTTTATGTGTGAAAGAGCGCATCATATCACGGGGTTTGGATGCACCGGCGAAGTTTGCACCAACTCTCAATGTGAGAAAGGGCAATGCATGGTACCGAAGAGGCTAGCAATGATGAAAAGGTGAGAGTGCGTATAATCCATGGACTCAACATTAGTCATAAAGAACTCACGTACTTATTGCAAAAATCTACAAGTCATCAAAAACCAAGCACTACGTGCATGCTCCTAGGGGGATAGATTGGTAGGAAAAGACCATCGCCCGTCCCCGACCGCCACTCATAAGGAGGGCAATCAAAGAACACCTCATGTTTCAAATTTGTTACATAACGTTTACCATACGTACATGCTACGGGACTTGCAAACTTCAACACAAGTATTTCTCAAATTCACAACAACTCAACTAGCACAACTTTAATATCACTACCTCCATCTCTCAAAACAATCATCAAGCATCAAACTTCTCTTAGTATTCAACACACTCATAAGAAAGTTTTTACTAGTCTTGAATACCTAGCATATTAGGATTAAGCAAATTACCATGTTGTTTAAGACTCTCAAAATAATATAAGTGAAGCATGAGAGAACAATATTTTCTATAAAACAAATCCATCACCGTGCTCTAAAAGATATAAGTGAAGCACTAGACCAAAAACTATATAGCTCAAAAGATATAAGCGAAGCGCATAGAGTATTCTAATAAATTCCGAATCATGTATGTCTCTCTCAAAAGGTGTGTAAAGCAAAGATGATTGTGGTAAACTTAAAAGCAAAGACTCAAATCATACAAGACGCTCCAAGCAAAACACATATCATGTGGTGAATAAAAATATAGCTCCAAGTAAGTTACCGATAGAAGTAGACAAAAGAGGGGATGCCTTCCGGGGCATCCCCAAGCTTTGGATTTTTGGTGTCCTTAGATGATCTTGGGGTGCCATTGGCATCCCCAAGATTAGGCTCTTGCCACTCCTTGTTCCATAATCCATCAAATGTTTTACCCAAAACTTGAAAACTTCACAACACAAAACTTAACAGAAAATCTCGTGAGCTCCGTTAGCGAAAGAAAACAAAACACCACTTCAAGGTACTGTAATGAACTCATTCTTTATTTATATTGGTGTTAAACCTACTGTATTCCAACTTCTCTATGGTTTATAAACTATTTTACTAGCCATAGATTCATCAAAATAAGCAAACAACACACGAAAAACAGAATCTGTCAAAAACAGAACAGTCTGTAGTAATCTGTAACTAACGCAAACTTCTGGAACTCCAAAAATTCAGCCAAAATAGGATGATCTAGACAATTTGTTTATTGATCAGCAGCAATTGGAATCAATATTTTATCACGTTCTGGTGATTTTTAACAATTATTTTCGTGAATAGAAAGTTTCTGCAATTTTCAGCAAGATCAAATAACTATCATCCAAGAAGATCCTATAGGTTAAACTTGGCACAAACACTAATTAAAACATAAAAACACATCTAACCAGAGGCTAGATCAAATATTTATTCCTTAACAGAAGCAAAAGCAAAAAAACTAAAAATAAAATTGGGTTGCCTCCCAACAAGCGCTATCGTTTTAACGCCCCTAGCTAGGCATAAAACCAAGGATAGATCTAGGTATTGCCATCTTTGGTAGGCAATCTATAAGTGGCTCTCATAATAGATTCATAAGGTAATTTTATTTTCTTTCCAGGGAAGTGTTCCATGCCTTCCCTTAACAGAAATTGGAATCTAATATTCCCTTCCTTCATATCAATAATTGCACCAATCGTTTTAAGGAAAGGTCTGCCAAGAATAATAGGACATGAAGGATTGCAATCTATGTCAAGAACAATAAAATCTATGGGCACATAATTCCTATTTGCAAAAATAATAACATCATTAATTCTTCCCATAGGTTTCTTAATAGTGGAATCGGCAATGTGCAAGTTTAGAGAGCAATCATCAAAATCACGGAAACCTAGCAAATCACACAAAGTTTTTGGAATCGTGGAAACACTAGCACCCAAATCACACAAAGCATAGCATTCATGATCTCTAATTTTTGTTTTAATAGTAGGTTCCCACCCATCATAAAGTTTTCTAGGGATAGAAACTTCCAACTCAAGTTTTTCTTCATAAGATTGCATCAAAGCATCAACGATATGTTTAGTAAAAGCCTTATGTTGACTATAAGCATGAGGAGAATTTAGCACGGACTGCAACAAGGAAATACAATCTATCAAAGAGCAATTATCATAATTAAATTCCTTGAAATCCAAAATAGTGGGTGCATTGAGATCTAAAGTTTTAACTTCTTCAATCTCACTTTTATCAATTTTAGCATCAAGATCTAAAAACTCAGAATTTTTGGAATGCCTTCTAGGTAAAGGTGGATCATATTCAGTCCCATCATTATCAAGATTCATATTGCAAAACAAAGATTTAATAGGGTACACATCAATAACTTTTAGATCTTCATCTTTATTTTCATAGAAATTAGAAGAACACGCTTTCACAAAGCAATCTTTCTTAGCACGCATCCTAGCGGTTCTTTCTTTGAACTCATCAATGGAAATTAGCATGGCTTCGAGAGACTCATTGATATCATGCTTAGGAGGAATAGATCTAAGTTTCAAAGAATCGGCATCAAGAGAAATTCTATCAACGTTCCTAGCCGATTCATCAACTTTAAGCAATTTTTCTTCAAGCAAAGCATTGAAATTCTTTTGCGAATTCATAAATTCTTTAACACTAGTCTCAAATTCAGAAGGCATTTATTAAAATTTTCATAAGAATTGTTGTAGGAATTACCATAATTATTAGAGGAATTACTAGGGTACGGCCTAGGATTAAAGTTTCCTCTATACGCGTTGTTACCAAAATTATTCCTACCAACAAAATTCACATCCATAGATTCATTATTATTCTCAATCAAAGTTGACAAAGGCATATCATTAGGATCAGAAGAGGTACTTTTATTAGAAAATAATTTCATAAGTTCATCCATCTTTCCACTCAAAACATTAATTTCTTCTATCGCATGCACTTTTTTATTAGTAGATCTTTCAGTGTGCCATTGAGAACAATTAACCATAATATTATCTAGGAGTTTAGTAGCTTCTCCTAAAGTGATTACGATAAAAGTGCCTCCCGCGGCCGAATCTAAAAGATTTCTAGAAGCAAAATTCAATCCGGCATAAATTTTTTGTATAATCATCCACAAATTCAAGCCATGTGTAGGGCAATTTCGTATCATTAATTTCATCCTCTCCCAAGCTTGTGCAACATGTTCATGATCAAGTTGCTTGAAATTCATAATATCGTTTCTAAGAGAGATTATTTTAGCGGGAGGAAAATACTTAGAGATAAAAGCATCCTTGCACTTATTCCAAGAATCAATAATGTTTTTAGGCAAAGATGAAAACCAAGCTTTAGCACGATCTCTAAGCGAAAAAGGAAATAGCTTCAATTTAACAATATCATTGTCTACATCTTTCTTCTTTTGCATATCACATAAATCAACGAAGCTACTTAGATGGGTAGCGGCATCTTCACTAGGAAGGCCGGCGAATTGATCTTTCATGACAAGATTCAACAAAGCAGCATTAATTTCACAAGATTCAGTATAGGTAAGAGGAGCAATCAGAGTGCTAAGGAAATCATTGTTGTTGGTATTGGTGAAATCACACAATTTGGTATTATATTGAGCCATCGTGACAAACAAGAAATCCAACACACGAGCAAACAAGAAGCAAGCGTAAAAGAGGCGAACGGAAAAGAGAGGGCGAATAAAACGGCAAGGGTGAAGTGGGGGAGAGGAAAACGAGAGGCAAATGGCAAATAATGTAATGCGGGAGATAAGGGTTTGTGATGGGTACTTGGTATGTAGACTTTTTGCGTAGACTCCCCGGCAACGGCGCCAGAAATCCTTCTTGCTACCTCTTGAGCACTGCGTTGGTTTTTCCTTGAAGAGGAAAGAGTGATGCAACAAAGTAGCGTAAGTATTTCCCTCAGTTTTTGAGAACCAAGGTATCAATCCTGCAGGAGGCCACGCACAAGTCCCTCGCACCTACACAAACAAATAAATCCTCGCAACCAACGCAATAAAGGGGTTGTCAATCCCTTCACGGTCACTTACGAGAGTGAGATCTGATAGATATGATAAGATAATATTTTTGGTATTTTTATGATAAAGATGCAAAGTAAAATAAAAGGCAATAAAAATAGCTAAGTGTTGGAAGATTAATATGATGGAAAATAGACCCGGGGGCCATAGGTTTCACTAGAGGCTTCTCTCGAGAGCATAAGTATTACGGTGGGTGAACAAATTACTGTTGAGCAATTGACAGAATTGAGCATAGTTATGAGAATATCTAGGTATGATCATGTATATAGGCATCACGTCCGAGACAAGTAGACCGACTCCTGCCTGCATCTACTACTATTACTCCACACATCGACCGCTATCCAGCATGCATCTAGAGCATTAAGTTCATAAGAACAGAGTAACACTTTAAGTAAGATGACATGATGTAGAGGGATAAACTCATGCAATATGATATAAACCCCATCTTGTTATCCTCGATGGCAACAATACAATACGTGCCTTGCTGCCCCTACTGTCACCTGGAAAGGACACCGCAAGATTGAACCCAAAGCTAAGCACTTCTCCCATTGCAAGAAAGACCAATCTAGTAGGCCAAACCAAACAGATAATTCGAAGAGACTTGCAAAGATAACCAATCATACATAAAAGAATTCAGAGAAGATTCAAATATTGTTCATAGATAAACCCACAATTCATCGATCTCAACAAACACACCACAAAAGAAGATTACATCGAATAGATCTACACAAGAGAGGGGGAGAACATTGTATTGAGATCCGAAAAGAGAGAAGAAGCCATCTAGCTAATAACTATGGACCCGAAGGTCTGAGGTAAACTACTCACACATCATCGGAGAGGCTATGGTGTTGATGTAGAAGCCCTCCGTGATCGATGCCCCCTCCGGCGGAGCTCCGGAAAAGGCCCCAAGATGGGATCTCACGGGTACAGAAGGTTGCGGCGGTGGAATTAGGTTTTTGGCTTCGTATCTGGTAGTTTGGGGGTACGTAGGTATATATAGGAGGAAGAAGTACGTCGGTGGAGCAACGTGGGGCCCACGAGGGTGGAGGGCGCGCCCTGGGGGGTAGGCGCGCCCCCCTATCTCGTGCCTTCCTGGTAGCTTTCTTGACGTAGGGTCCAGGTCCTTTGGATCACGTTCGTTCCGAAAATCACGTTCTCGAAGGTTTCATTCCGTTTGGACTCCGTTTGATATTCTTTTTCTGTGAAACTCTGAAATAGGCAAAAAAAATTAGCAATTCTGGGCTGGGCCTCCGGTTAATAGGTTAGTCCCAAAAATAATATAAAAGTGTATAATAAAGCCCATTAATGTCCAAAACAGAATATAATATAGCATGGAACAATCAAAAATTATAGATACGTTGGAGACGTATCACTCAACAGGTCGCGTTCGGCCCGGAGCTTCTCATTGCCCTCCCTTAGTTGCCAGATGACGCTGGTAGCCTGTTCAAACGAGGCTTTCATATCGTCCTGCAACCTCGCCTAGCCGGAGATCTAATCCATCTGGCTATGGACGATCGCATGCATGCGCCTGTAAGAGTCCTCGCCTGCCCAGGAGACATTTTCCTAGGTCGTCGCGGCGCGGGAGGACATGTTTGCTGCATTCGCGGCGCGGCAGGACATCTGTGCTGCTTCTGTGGTGCGTCCGGACCAGTCTGCTGCATCGACGGTGCGGCGGGACCTCCGTGCTGCTTCGGCGGCGCGGCGGGACCTCTGTGCTGCTACAGCCGCGCGGCGGGACATGTCAGCTGCTTTCGCGGCGAGGCAGGACATCTCTCGTGCTTCCGCTTCCATGCTCGCCTCTCCCTGGTGGCAATCTCTCGACCCAGAACTCACGCTGGCCATGGCAGACCCAAGGGAACGATGATGAATGACTTGTTTGTTTTTGTGGATGAGGAGTTGAGGAGGAATGTGCAGTCATCTTGGAGTAGTAGTATTTATAACCGAGTACTAATATGCTGCTAAGTGGGAAACCGTTTAGGTTTTGATTGGTGTGAACGGGTTTGCAATTAAATATAGCGTGGTAGTAATTTGGAATGTGACGGGACGCGGGCTCAAAATTTATTGACGGTTCTATAATTTCTAAGTGCGGCACTATTCCCGGACGACGTAACGTGGGCACGCTTTCTCAGCCGCGTACGTGGCGTTTGCACCATAGGGTGCACCGCAATAGGCAATGTTAGCACACGTCTTGTTCCAACAACCGTGCGCGCTCGTTATTACCATCGCGCACGCTTCTTTTAATTAGAATGTGTGTCCGTCTAGCGCACACACGTTGATCTGTCTAACTGTTTCTGTTTGTTATGGCTAATCGCAAACAGTTCATCTGTGTGAAGTGTATGCCATCAATCGCAGACACTTTGATCTGGCTAACCATTTATGTTCTATTGCCTAATTTCAAACAGTTAATCCTTCTGAAGCGTATGCCCACAATCGCACACACCTTTATCTAGCTGCCCGTTTCTGTTGTTCCTCCTCATCACAAACAATTAATCCGAGTGAACTGTATGCCGTATATCGCACACACCTTCATCTGGCTGCCCGTTTCTGTTCTTCCTCCTCATTGCAAACAGTTCATTAAACTGAACCGTATGCCCTGCATCGCACACACAACTAAAATCGGGACCGTGTTTGATGCATCCGTCATTGCAAACGTTTTGCACCCTTTTTGACGGGTTTTTTACATCACTGTTTGTGATTAATGCATCGCACACAGTTTCGTCAAAGGGTCTCTAATCGTAGTGTCGCATTAGCAGCATCCTGCAGTAGTGTAGCTTTGTCGCCCAGATCAAACGGGTAGCATAGCCGTTCGAGGGTAACGGTAGCACAATCTAAAAATAGCTTACACCCGAATTACGCATTGAAGCTTCACCACAAGATTCACGAAGAGAGGCCTGCTGCTTGTGAGTTGTGTTGGGAATTCCCCCGAAGAGGAGAGGAGATGCGGCACAATAGAGATAAGTATTTCCCTCGGTGAGAACCAATGTATCAATCCAGTAGGGGAATCACGCAAAGCCTCATGAACAACACCTACACACACAAAAGTAAATACTTCCACCCAACATGGGCAAGAGGGTTGTCAATCCCCTTGAACTCGTTACTTGCAAGGATCAAATCTTGTATAGGTAGATAGATAGATTGCAAAACAAAAAAAATTAGCAAGAATATTTTGGTTTTTATATATGCTTAATGTAGACCCGGGGGCCATAGTTTTCACTAGAAGTTTCTCTCTTGAACACATAACATACAGTGGGTAAACAAATTACTGTTGGGCAATTGATAGAAAAGCGCATAGTTATGTCAATATTCAAGGCGATGATCATGTATTTAGGCACCACGTATGAGATAAGTAGACGGACCTCCTGCCTGCATCGACTACTATTACTCCACCCATCAACCGCTATCCAACATGCATCTAGGGTATTAAGTTAATAAAAACATAGTAACACCTTAAGCAAGGTGACATGATGTAGACAAAGTAAACTCAACTAATGAATAAACCCATCATTTTACCCTTAATGGCAACAATATAAATACGTGTCTTGTCCCTTTTTCTCACTGGGATAGAGAACCACAAGATTGAACCCATTACAAAGCACCTCTCCCACTGAAGATAAATCAATCTAGTTGGCCAAACCAAACGGATAGATCGGAGAGACATACAATAACAATCATGCATAATAGAGTTCAGAAAATACTCCATTACTTGTCATAAATATTCAAACCATAAACCCACAATTCATCGAATCCCAACAAACACACCGCAAAAGAATATTACATCGGACAAAACTCTAAGAACATCAAGGAGAACATCGTATCGAAGATCAAAGAGAGAGAAGAAGCCATCTAGCTACTAGCTATGGACCCGTACGTCTGTGGTGAACTACTAACACATCATCGGAGGGCAGCAAGGATGATGTAGAAGCCCTCCATGATCGATTCCCCCTCCGACAGAGTACTGAAAAAGGCCTCGAGATGGGATCGCGGAAGAACAAAAACTTGCGATGGCGGAAAAAGGGTTTTGGGTGGCTCCTTGTTGGTTTCCCGATTTTAGTGAATTTACAGAGGCGGAATTAGGTCAGATGGAGTCACGAGGGGCCCACAAGGCAACAGGGCACGCCCTATTGCCTTGTCGTCTGGTCTCCTTCCGAAACTTCTATGGTATTTCTTGTCCAGAAAATAACCGTTCAAAAGTTTTGTAGCGTTTGGACTCCGTTTGATACTGATTTCCTGGAAAACAAAAAATGAGCAAAAAAACAACAACTGACACTGGGTTAATAGGTTAGTCCCAAAAATGATATAAAATAGCACAAAAAGTTATATAGAATATCCAAGATTGATACTATAATAGCATGGAACAATAAAAAAATAGATGCGTTGGAGACGTATCAGCATCCACAAGCTTAATTCCTGCTCATCCTCGAGCAGATAAATGATTAAAAAATTATGTGGAATGCTACCTAACATGTCTATCATGTAATCTCTTTACGGTTATAAATATTAAGAAATGATGAAGTAATAACATCAACATAATAATATCCATGAATATAAGAAACATCATAATTACTTTTTCAAAATATATGATCCTTAACGAGTGTTAACCCCTCATTTTATCATTTTATCGACAATTGCTTGATAGATGCTAGAATTAATTGTGCATGCTTTGTCACATATTTCATTTGATATCTTATTGTGTGAGCATGTTGATTGCATATTTTCTCCATTCGAGGACATCCATTTGTTGTTTTGATTGTCTTGGTTTTCATTTGACCAATTGGATGGACAAGAATGCCTAAGAACTTTCTCTAGCTATCTATGCTCTTATTGTCTCAAACTCTATTCATGCTATATCACAAAAATTGAACAAGTTCTTTTCGGACCCTCAGGGTGAGGAGCACTCGGAGCCACCGATCCGTCAAGGGCTGCCTTCCAAAACCTCATATTGCATTTCGGTTAGACAAATTCACTCAAACTCGGTCACACCAAAAGCACTAGACTGATCTAGGTTTTCAATCTCGGTGCTACCGATCAGACCGCCTCGGTCCCATTGATTTGCGGTAACTGCATGCAGTTTCGCATCTCGGTGCCACAGACTCATTCCATTCGGCGCCACCGACAGCAGATGGGTATATATTCTAGCAGCCCGTATGATTGAAAACTTCTTCAAATGTTTCGTGCTCGCGCCCCACTGCTGCCGCCCCCTTAGTCTCCGGATCGTCGCTGTCTTCGCCTGTGCGTCTCCACCGCAGGTCTCCATCACTGTCAACGGGAATCTCCTCCGATGTTGCCAACGTAGAGGATCGTCACCAAGTTAGGGTACGATTCAATCTCCTCGTGCTATCCCACTCTGATTAAATGCACAAGGATAATGCCTAGTATCTTGCCACGTTTGAGATCCTTCTATCCACCAAAAAGTTTTGTTAGAATAGATTCAAAGATTTTTTTTAGGGTTAGGTTTCTGCCAAACTCATCTCGGACCGACCGAAGTGGAATTTTCGGTCCCACCGAAGCTCTGGCCATTGCACTAAGTACAACTCAGTGCCACCGAAATGTACTAATCAGTGAGACCGAAGGTAAAATCTCAGTGAAACCCTAGCATCTCAGAGCCATCGAACCACAACTCGGTCTGACCGATCTTGTGTGTTTAGGCTCTGTTAGTGCTTCGGTGTCACCGAGATGATCAAATCGGTAGCTCTGAATTGCCTTCTGCAGAAAACTAAAAGTAAAGTTTGGATTCAAATTACTGAAAAACTATCTGCCCTTTGTGATACTCATCTACTTTGTCCACACCCATCTATTCACAGGGTCAGCTTTGCAAGATGTCAGATGTCAGTGATAGTCAGAATCAGTCAGAGCAGAATGTAAATATCAGTGAGGGTTCAAGCCCTAATGACAACTATGATGAGGGCAGCAGGAGCACTCCAAGCAACTTGCCAAAGGCTGCCAGAAGGACAAAAGAGAACCTCTGAGAGTGAGGATGAGGACTTTGTTGCAGATGAGGAAGTAACTTCCAAGAAGAAGGCTGTGCTCAGAAAAGAATATGGCTCTGCAGCTGCTACCTAACCTAGTCTTAAGAAGAAAGCTCCTGCCAGAAGAGTTCCAATGTCAAAACCTAGGAAAACTACAGCTCCACAAGAAACAATGACATTTACTCTTGAGCAATCAGATGATGATGAGGCTGTTGTTGGTAAGAAAAAGAAGAGGGCTAGGAAGACCACTGCCACAGTGCTTGGCAAGCCTTCCATGAGGGAAGAGGAAGAAGAAGAGGAGGAAGAGGAACCAGTTGCACCTCCTGCCAAGACTCGGAAATTGATGTTTGATGCTATGAAATCTGCCAACCCCTCCAAGTCTAAACCCAAAGCTGCCGCACCCAAGAGGTTAACTAGAAACATATCTGCTGCTGAGAATAACAAGGCCCCAGTGCCAGAAGTTCAAGAAGATGATGAGCCACTAGTGCTCAGAAAATTGAAACCCAAGATTCCAGATCATGACAATGCACACCCAGTTGCTGAAAACATGAAGCTCAGGAAAGACCAAGGTCTTAGAGAGTGGAGGAAAGTGGATCCCTACTCTGTAAGAAGAAGGATAGCTTGTGACTATCGTTTCCACACTAGGGAACAACAAGAATTTTATGAGACAATGTTGCCTGATAAGAAGCCCATCGTCTGTAACATGACGTGGGTGGACTCGAAGTACATAGATGCAAATGAAGACTACTTCCCACATGTTCATGAGAATTTCAAAAGTGCCGGTGTTGATAACTTTGTTGGTCAGAAGCTTACCAAGTGGAATGATGAAATGGTCAAGCAGTTTTACTCCACAACACACTTCTATCCAGATGGGAGGATTGTGTGGATGACTGAGGGTTCCAAGTACTAGTCATCAATCTCTGAGTGGCTACTCTCATTAATGCCCCAGAAGAAGGAGAACATTATGTTGATGTTTATGGGAAACCCCGGATGGACCACGACACAATGGCAAATACGTACAAAGAGATTCCTTCAAAGGATCTTGAGGGACACAAACTCGGTTCCATATATCATTTGCAAGCAGGTTTGGCCACCACAAACACCATTCCGAGCCACACTCTGTTGCCCAAGTCTGGAGATGAGAGGATGATCCGTGGCCACTCCAACAACTTGCTACATTTGTTTGACATCCCACAGAAGTTCAAGGTGATGAGTTTGATAGTTGAGACAGTCAAGAAGACTGCTGTTGACCAGGAAAGGTCATGTGGATATGCCCCACACATCCAGATGCTTATCAACTCCAAAGTTGGTACTGATACATATCTACTTGATCGTGAGCACCTCCCTCTTCAGCCAGAGTTCAAGGATAACGTAGTGGTGATGGATCCTTCACACCCTACATCAGTTGAGTCTCAAGAGAAGGCTCAGGCAGCAGCAGTAGCAAAAGCAGCAAAGGAAGCTACAGCTCCAAATGCACCCATTGCAAACCTCAAGTCCAAGCAAGATCAAATGACATATCTGCTAGAGGCCCCCCTGAGGATTGAGAGGAGTTTGGCCAACATCTCCAAGAACCAGGAGAGTCTACAGCGACTTGTCGAGACAAAGATTCATGATCTAGACGTGAAGATTATAGAGGTTTAGACAGTAGTGGAGAAGCTTCAGGCAGATGTTGAGGCAAGGAAAATTGCCGCCGAAGACAGTGGTGATGAGAGACCTACTACTCAGAGGTTTGAGACTGTACCCAGGGCACCCAGATCTTTAGCCGTGCCAGTTGCAGACACAAGGACCACTGACTCTGCACCTGCCGCCACTGCTTTAGTCCCACCTCCAGTATCTACAACACCAGCTCAGCAGACTTCAGCCGAAGCATTTGCAGAAGGAGTTCTCTCAACGCCATCTACACACACAGGAGCAACGAGCCAGAAGACCCCTTTAGGAGCTCCGGAGGATCGTGCCTAGAGAGTCGATTAGCACTATACCATTTTCAAGCTTTTTGGTAACTTGTTGCCAAAGGGGGAGAAAATTGTATAGATCATAGGTTTCGAGGGAGCAAGTGTCTTGCCTTTTTCTATTTGGTTTCTCTTTGAGTTTTTTTGCTACTTATGTGGTTGATCTGTGCTACTTATTTGCTTTATGCTTGTGATACTATGTTGGTTGTGTGATTGGTCATACTATGCTTAATGTGTGCTTAATGCTTATCTTCTTAATCATTTATGTATGATCATTCACCTATTTCTTTGGTGATGCGTGCATGTTTATTTCGTTCCTATCATTTTTTGCGCTCCGCCAAGATGTATGTGACATGGAAGAGTGACCCATGATCTTAATCGATTGTGCATTTGCATTCAAACGCATATTTTAAATAATGCACAAATTTAGGGGGAGCTCTTGCTTATCACATACTTCTCAAAGTGATGATATATTTCATCTATTTTATCATTTGTCGAAGCTTTGATCTATATGTTGTCATCAATTACCAAAAAGGGGGAGATTGAAAGTGCAACTAATCCCCAAGTGGTTTTGGTAATTCATAACACAACATATAGCTCATTGAACTAATAATATCCATTCAAGATAAATATTTCAGGATGTTCAATGATTGGCATGGAATGGACAAGAGATGTGGACCCCTCAAAATGCTGAGGACAAATATTGGCAAAAGCTCAAGACTCTTCATTTCTATTTTAGTGAGCCAAGATCACATTGAGTCCATAGGAAAGCCAATACTATTAAAAGGGGATGCGATGTTGCTTAATGGTCTACTTGCTCAAGTCCTTAGTGATATTGCTCTAAAACCCTCAGCCACTTTCTCCATCGAAATATGTCTAAACCCTAAACTCCAACTCGGCACCACCGATTCTTTCTATCCGAAGCCACCGAGTTCATTTGACATAGCCACTGCCAGAAACCCTAACAGTTCGGTCACACCGATATGGATCTTGGTCTCACCGAGATGACCTTGCCAACTCTCTGTTATCAGTTGCAATTATTTCGGTCTCACTGAAATTGCAATCGGTCTCACCGAGATGGCTTGACCAAGTCTCTATTGCCTTATTGCTTCACTTCGGTCTCACCGACTTGATGCAAACGGTGCCACCTAGACACGGTTTGCCCTAAGCCCTAGCACATCGGTTCCACCGAGTTGTTCCAGTCGGTCCCACCGAGATTCCTAACATTCACATTTTTGAACATATCGGTGCCACCGAGTTTAACTAATCGGTGCCACTGAGATGAGTCAAATGTGTGTAACGGTTGGATTTTGTGTGGAGGCTATATATACCCCTCCACCCCTATTCGTTTGTGGAGAGAGCTATCAAAACGTGCCTACACTTCCACCATACATTTTTTGAGAGAGAACCACCTACTCAGGTGTTGAGATCAAGAGATTCCATTCCAACCATTTGAATCTTGATTTCTAGCCTTCCCAAGTTGCTTTCCACTCAAATCCCTCTTCCACCATAGCCAAATCCGAGAGAGAGAGTTGAATGTTGGGGAGACTATCATTTGAAGCACATGAGCAAGGAGTTCATCATCAACACACCTCTATTACCTTTTGGAGAGTGGTGTCTCCTAGATTGGTTAGGTGTCGCTTGGGAGCCTCCGTCGTGATGTGGAGTTGAACCAAGAAGTTTGTAAGGGCAAGGAGATTGCCTACTTCGTGAAGATCTACCCGAGTCAGGAAAGTCCTTCGTGGGCGATGGCCATGGTGGGATAGACAAGGTTGCTTCTTCATGGACCCTTCGTGGGTGAAGCCCTCCGTGGACTCGCGCAACCGTTGTCCTTCGTGGGTTGAAGTCTCCATCAACGTGGACGTACGATAGCACCACCTATCGGAACCATGCCCAAAATCTTCGTGTCTCCATTGTTTGCACTCTCCTCCCTTACCTTCATATGCAATATTTTACTTTCCGCCGCTATACTCTTAGAATTGTATGTGTAGGTTGATTGTTTGACTTGTGCTAATTGCTAAAATTTGCCCACAACTAAAATTGGGAAAAGGGTAGAATTTTATTTGGTCAAGTAGTCTAATCACCCCCCTCTAGACATACTTTCGATCCTACATACGAACGAAATGGGGTTGTACACGCCCTAGATCTCTCTCTACCGGCGCCGCCTTCGGCACGCGGGAGCTCCCTCCCACTCTTGTGGAAGCTCCATGCTCTGCGCTAGCGGCCTACTTACCGGAGGGGCCTACCGGCCGTCACATCCTCAGGCTGACCCATGTCGTACATGGCAGCATGTACCCTTTTCTGTTGTCTACCAAATCTATTTCGTACATCAGTAAAGCTTATTTCCTAAAAAGACCAGGCATTCTTACAGCTGAGTCTGCCTCTAGAGGCGCACTCGCGATCTTCCCCTATGTGTCTTACGCGAGCGGGGGCTGGGCACGACACATGTGCTCGGGTCAGTACCAGCAGCGCTGCAAAACCCAAGTGACCGAGCTCTGGCTCGCGGGCCTGCTCCCGCGCATGTCACCTCACCAGGTCCTTGGTGCTCTTATCTCCTCGCGTAACACCCACATGAGGCTTTGCGAGCGCGCCCCGCTACATCACTTGCGAAAATTTGGCAATCTCCCTGGTGCAGGATGTAATGGGCCCCCTCATGGGAGGCCTCGCGTGTGGCACCCCACGGGCCAAAGGCTTCGCGAGGGATAGTGCCTCGCGCGTCGAGCCATGCGAAGGACTCGCTGCAAGCCGCGAGTCTCCAAAGAGCTAAGTCTAAGCGCCCTTCGGGTTCTTTTCCTCTCATTATTTTCCCTCCTTGGCACAAGTCGTGTGCACGTCAAAGGGGGGACCCTGAGCATCGCGCCTCAGTGGCTCTTACCGGCCCCAGGCGCCCTACACCCTCTGTCCTTGCAGAGCACACGCTCCAAGCACACCAGTGACAGTCGTAGCCCGCTCGGGGGGCTGGGTCCCAGGAACGCAGGGCACAAGGGCAGCCTAAGAAGGAAGGAGGAGATTTCGGGGAGAAGGCAGAAAAATAGGAAACCCCAAGTACTTAGACATATAGTGCCATACAGAGTGTTTTTACGCCCCACCGAGCTACATTGATTGCGCAGGGGGTGAAAAGAGGGGCTCGTCCTCAAGGGTTCGCCCCCGGCGCCGCCCGCGCCTAGTCGGAATCCTCGTCTTCACTCTTGACGCTCTGGGAGCTCTCATCGCTTTCGCTCCCGCTGGAGGAATCAGAGCCGCTTCCGCTCTCGCTCTTCGCACAGCACTGCACGCGGCCGCCCGTGACCCCAGAGAACTTCACGAAGAGGGTCGTAGCTCCGTCGAACCTGAACTGCAGAACCTGCCCGTGCCTCAGGTTGTGGGAGCGGGCAAACAACTTCCAACCCCGGGCCAGGAACATGAACCCGGAGGGGGGGAACTCCACCGCTACCCAGAAGGGACCATTGCAACAGTCGTCCGCCTGCAGCCATAGGCCCAGAGGCTCGTCGCCCTTCATCGTCCTCGCAGAGGAGTCCGAAAGCCGGAGCCGGCTGCAAGGCGGGCGATGGAGCCCCACGATAAACTCGTGCCCGACCTCCACCGTGTGCGCGTCTGCCCAAGGAAAGGGAGCACGCGCCCCATCGTGCCCCTACAGCCGCGAGCATCGCGTGTCCCACGACCATGAGTCGCAGCCGCCCGCGGGCGCTGGGCCCGACCTCCATGACGGCGCCTGCGGAGCGCGTCCGGCCCCAGGGAGAAGCCCTCGTAGCCGCGGCTAAGCCACAGGCCCGACCTCTACCCCTCGTTGGCACCGCCTTCGTCGGGTCCACCTCCTCTACCGTTTTCTTCCCCTTCTCGGCCGCAGAAAGCTTTCTCTTAGGAGCCATGGCGCATCAGCGGCAGACGGAGGTTGGAAGCTGGAGAAAGGGGGAAGAAGCCGAGGGGTCGGTCGCAAGGAGGGCGGGCCGCGAAATGAAGGAGATGATGTGCCCGCGCCCTACGCAGGCATGCTTTATCACCGAGGCAGCAGTTATCGAGGCAGCGTGGGGAAGTGGAGGCGCCGCGCCCGTAAAGGCCGCCACGCGTCGCCCCTGGGCCTGGCAGTTGGTAGGCCCCGTGTCGTTTCACGGCCCAGGAGGCGGCCCTTGCGGCCCAAGAAGATCGGCCCAAGCCTGGGCCTCCGGGAGAAAGCCACCTTGAGGGGAGCCAGCCCCGTGAGGCTCCCCCGCCAGCAAGCGGGGCGAAGCAAATTTCACCAAGCCCTCAGCGGCCTCCCGAGGCCGACTTGCGGGGCCGCCTCACGAGGCCTACCACGCGAGGTTAGCCTCGAGGCTCCAGCCGCGAAGCTCGCGCTTGTCACGTGGGTGACGCCTTGCTGTCAAGATAACGATGGCAGGGTACGACGGAGACCAATTTCCACTTCGGTGCTAAGGGAACAACACGGCCAGCCTCCCTCCAAAGCAAGTCCCAAAGTTTTCCACTTTGGTGAATGAAGACCACGAGAGCTCGGCGCCAAAGACAAGCATCATCGCCGAGCCCATGCTTACATCAAGATAACGCCTTTAGCTGGCGAAGATCACCTTTGGCCTGGATAAGCATGCGCCCTTGCCCCCCTTCAAATTGGACGCCCTATGGAAGCCCTTTCCCGCTCATATTTTCGGGGTAGAGGCCCAATGCATGATAAGAAGGGAGGACAACCATTGTAGAGGGGGACTTTTCCTTCCTCACCTTGCCTTGGAGCTCCAAGCGCACTGTTGCCCACAAGCAATCCCAATCAAGCAGGAGTAGGGTTTTACACCACCACGGTGGCCCGAACCTGGGTAGCTCGCGTGTACACTTCGTGTCCGGCGAGTGCCAGCGAGCCGTCATAGTTCAGCCGTACTCGTCGTCGTGTCTTAGGTCGCCAAGCAAAGCCCTCCATAGTTCGAACCCTAGTTCTTGGAGAAGTTTCTTGGACGTAGATCCGACCCCGACACATATGATGTTTGATTATGTCTGTTGCGATTTCGTAAGTTCTATCATGTCATGTTTGGTTTCGATATTTAGCAATTGTGGAGAGAAAACGGTCGCCAAGGAGGGGATTTTTTTACATCACCTGTTAAATCAATGACAACCATATTTGATGTGAAACCTTCTCTCTCCTACCCTATAATACTTTTTACATTGCCATTTTTTACATCACGTAGTCTAAAAAAAATTAGATCACTTGTTAGAGATATTTTTTTAGAACTATCACTCGACCCCTTATTCCTAGTGGGCCTCGTATAAGAGGTGTTACAGATTCTTTTTTCTTTTTTGAGAACTATCACTTGTTGAAGTTTTTTTAAAGAACTCTCGCTTGTTTTTTGTTTGTTTGAGAAAATGAGAATTATCACTTGTTGGAAGATGCTCTTGCATATGAGAGGTTTGGGCCTCCGCGTTGCCCTTATTCCTAGTGGGCCTCATATTGTATATTTGCAAGTTATAATAGGCATGACCCTCGACCCCTCAAGCCTAAAAAAAAGCATAACCCTCAAAGAGAGAAGAAATTCCCCGAAATGGCGGCGTCCGGCGAGGGAGCGTCGCTGCCGTCTCCGGCAGGTGGCGAGGACAGCCGCCGCCGTCGTGTGAGCTACTTCTACGAGCCCACGATCGGCGACTACTACTACGGGCAGGGCCACCCGATGAAGCCCCACCGCATCCGCATGGCGCACTCGCTAGTTATCCACTATGGTCTGCACCGCCTGCTCGAGCTCTCACGCCCCTTCCCTGCCTCGGAAGCCGACATCAGCCGCTTCCACTCCGACGAATATGTCTCCTTCCTTGCCTCCGCGACCGGCAACCCGACCATCCTCGACCCCCGCGCCGTCAAGCGCTTCAACGTCGGGGAGGACTGCCCCGTCTTTGACGGACTCTTCCCCTTCTGCCAGGCCTCCGCCGGTGGCAGCATCGGCGCCGCCGTCAAGCTCAACCGTGGCGACGCCGACATCACCGTGAACTGGGCTGGCGGGCTCCACCACGCCAAGAAGGGCGAGGCCTCTGGGTTCTGCTATGTCAATGACATCGTCCTCGCCATTCTTGAGCTTCTCAAGTTCCACAGGGTACTTTTTTTCTTATTATTATTCTCTGTGAGGGGGTATTCGTACTTTTAGCCTTGTTCGCCTTCACACCTGATTTGTTTGGATGGATAAACTCATAGGTTGTGTAACTGGTTTTTAGGGTTTAGATTCAGATGCATATTGCAAAGGATATGATTGTTGTTTGGGGGCATTGAAGTTTGGGAAACTGTTTTGGTGCCTGATTGGAGGGTACTAGGCCTTAACGGTTTCCGGTTGCTTCGAATGCAGGACGGTCAAAAGAAAATTTGTATATCCTCTCGTGTTTTTTTTGTGAAGATCTTCTGGTGTGAAGCAGCCTGCATTCTAAGCAGTCTGCGTGGCCTTTCACAGACAGATTGAAGCAGCCTTTCTCATCGCCAATATAGCCACTGTTGTGAAATACTAGGAGTGGGTTCTCTGTGTGTATCTGTATATGGCTATAAATCATCAGGAGTGTGGATGCAAAGCTGTGCATCCATCTTCCTTGTGATTTGCAGCTAATTTGAACAAGTGGCTATGTTCATGAAGTGTATAATGTTGTAATGTTGCTGCTCATAGTTTTTCCATTAGCTGATATGTCGATTTTGGACTTAGCAGCATTAGCACATGGATGTGAGAATGATGGTTCTAGTCTAATGTTCTATCAGTTTGCAAGTTTATTTCTGTGGGGATACCATTGGTTGATATAGTTATTTTAGTAGGTGTAAATATTCATGAAATATGTTAGGCGTTGGGTTTTGCTGGCAAAAATTTTTTTTAGGCATGTGTCTCTGTACACAACGAGGTTTGATCATTTTAACTCTGCGAGTCTGCTGTTGACTACTTTTGGAGCCTTGTAAGCAAGTTGCTCCTGTACTGTGTTTGTCCAGTTTGCCGCTCGTGTGACTGGCATCCACCTTACCATTGTCTGTCTGGAAATGATGCCTCCTGAAATATTATCACCCCTTTCGCTTTAAATCAACAGTAGGTTCTCTCATGTTCAATAAAGCAGGGTACATGTATTCTAAACTTGTCAAGCATTACCGTCCATGTTTAAGCTTTTTAAGCTTGTAGGATATGCCACTATGCCAGCATTTTGTCTTTGCCTTTCGAAAGTACACTGTGCTGCTGTGGGGCAATCAAATAATGTTCCTGCTGAGTTTTATGATGATCATCTTAATTTCTTATGGCTAACATTTTTTGTCTGTTTCAGCGTGTGCTATATGTAGACATTGATGTTCACCACGGAGATGGTGTGGAGGAGGCCTTCTTCACTACAAACCGAGTCATGACGGTTTCTTTCCACAAGTATGGAGACTTCTTTCCTGGAACTGGACATATAACTGATGTTGGAGCGGGTGAAGGGAAACATTATGCTGTAAATGTCCCCCTGAGTGATGGCATTGATGATGACACCTTCCGTGATCTGTTCCAATGCATCATTAAAAGAGTAATGGAGGTTTATCAGCCAGAGGTAGTTGTTCTCCAGTGTGGGGCTGACTCTTTGGCTGGAGATAGGTTAGGCTGCTTCAATCTGTCTGTGAAAGGCCACGCAGACTGCCTCCGTTTTCTCAGGTCATTCAATATTCCTATGATGGTTTTGGGAGGTGGAGGTTACACCATCAGAAATGTTGCTCGCTGTTGGTGCTATGAGGTTTACATCTCTCTCTCTCTCTCTCTCTCTCTCTCTCTCTCTCTCTACACACACACACAGCTGATTAAAGTTGTTGCATGATAGTTATCAGAACTGATAGGATTTGGGTTAATTGCAATGCAGACTGCAGTTGCTGTTGGCGTTGAACCTGATAACAAGTTGCCTTATAATGACTACTACGAGTACTTTGGCCCTGACTATAATCTTCATATTCAACCAAGAATCGTGGAAAATCTGAATACTACAAAAGACTTGGAGAATATAAAGTAAGTAAACTCTATCTATAATGTGTTCACATTCTTTTGCTGGAAGTTGTTCCAGAAGATTCTATGCAGACTACTGCCAATGATGATCTATGCTGGATTTTCAGTATTTATTTGTAATTCAGTATGTTCGTCTTCTAAAAATATGTTGTTCAGCTGCACACTTAATTCACTATTGCTATAAAATGGTTGAATTTCCCAGTTACGGTTATTTTCTTTCTTCCATGCACGATTTGGTTCCTTTCTCCTTGGCATGTTCCTGGGCTCTTGTAATTCTAATTCTCAATATTGTATAATGTCATAACAAGATTCCAACTCCTTGCATTTCATGGCTAGGGTACATTTGCTCACTTTTTGCTATACATGTTTCTAGCTGTGGAGGATAACCTTTTCATGTGATATGGCTAATTTTTGTGCGGGAATCTGCAGGAACATGATATTGGATCATCTTTCAAAGTTAGAACATGTCCCGAACGCTCAATTCCATGAAAGACCATCAGATCCTGAAGGTCCAGAAGAGGTTCGTATTTTTCCGTTGTCATTAATTCCTCCTGATTCACACTGTCTTGCTTTGTCATGCATGTGTATTTGTTTGATGATTTCCTTATATAGAAGGAGGAGGATATGGACAAGAGACCAGCTCAGCGCAGCAGATTGTGGAGTGGAGGAGCTTATGATTCTGACACAGAAGATCCTGACAACATGAAAACCGAGGCTAACGACTTATCTGCCAACTCTATCATGAAGGTTAGCCCTTCTGCGCCAAAGCATTTATGCCATCTATCTTGCCTACTTCTACCTCCGTTCACAAATAAAGATGTTATAACTTTTTTGTGAATCGGATGTATATAGACATGTTCACACACTTCAGTCCGTATGTAGTCCATATTGAAATATCCAAAACATCTTATATTTGTGAACGGAGGGAGTACTATACTAGTGGTGACTGTTTGTTCTCTTTCGATGATGTGAAACTCTCAACTATTTTGATTTGGAAATTAAGTTTGACTTGACAAAAAGTTCAATGTTGTTGGTGCAGGATGCATCAAATGATGATTTGTAGACTGGCTCCCCGAATTACTGTTTACTCCTGGGTTTTTTACGTGCATGCTGAAGACCGGGGAAGTGTTTGAAGATACTAATCTCTGTACCCCCATCTGACCATTTTGTAAACCCATGTTGTAAAACAGTTGATGCTTCGGGCACCCCTGACATTTCCGCTTTCATTCGGCACATCGACATGTTTATGCTGGAACTATTTGTGCATTCGTATGGATTTGTATTCCTCCATTTCGTTTAATCTGTACTCTACCCTGGGGTAGCATGAGTCTCATGATTTTTTGTTTGTGGTCCAAGCGTTCCTGGTTATATCTAGGGGTGGATTAACGAGCTGCCCGGCTCGTTAAGCTCATGCACATTAAGGATGGGCTCATTAAGATTAATAAGCAGAAAACCCTGCTTGGCTTGGTTTGTTTGAAGCTCGTTAAGCTCGCGAGCGCTTGTTAACATTATAATGTGTTACGGTCTACATGATGAGTATATAGGTGTGGTTTTTAAGATGAAATATGGTGACTACAAAAAGAAATGCACTAGTTTGTTGCCTTTTATGTTGATTAGATTAAATAGATGGGCTGAGGTGCTAAAAAAGTTTGTCACGTAAGATGAAAATATTTTCTCCCTCCGGTCTGCATATAAGAATTGTCTTAAGTCAAACTTCATAGAGTTTGACCATATTTATATGAAAAAATATCAACATCTACCATGCTAAAATTATACAATATGAAAATTTAAGTCATGATGCATCTACTGATATTGATTTCACATTATGAATGTTTGTATTTTTTTCTATAAAGTTGGTCAAGCTTTACGGGGCTTGACTTCAGACAAATCTTATATGCGAACTAAAAAGGACCGAAGGATCTCTAAAAAAAAAGGACCGGAGGAAGTATTGTGGTGTTATTAACGAGCTTAATGAGCTACTCGTGAAAGTCGTTAGCTCGTTTGTTAAGCTTAACGAGTTGAAATCAATGATTGGATCTGTTCATTAAGAAGCGAGCTACGAGTTTAACGAGAGAAACTATCGAGCGTTTATTAAGCTCACGAGCTACGAGCTTTTGGTCATCACATATCCATTGGCATCGCCAACAAATCAAAGCATTTGAAAGGCACATTTTGCAATTAAGAGAATCGACAACGACAAGGAACACATTTAGGGCAACTCCAACGGTCCGACCCAATTCGTCCGCGCGTGTCTGTTTGAACCAAAACAGACCAAAGTGTCGGTCCAACGCACCGACCCAAATTCAAAACGCGTTCGGTCGGTGTTTGTCCGGATACATTTCAGGCTCAAATTTGTGTCTGGTTTGCGTCCGCGCGAACACGAAACGGACACAGCGCGTGCCCTCTCGGTGTCCGCCACGGCCCCACCTGTCGCCCGCCCAACTACCATGCACGGTCATATTAAACGCGGCCACCTACCTCGGGCCCGCCTGGTAGTGGGTGGAAGGGCCACGTGTCCGTCCTTTTAATGCAAGCGTGCGCGGGGGTGGGGAGGGGGAGGGCTCATCCACTTCCATCCACCGTCCACATATGGCCACGCTTGCTCCCTCGCCAGCAAGCCAACCATGGGCTTCCTCAACGGGAAGGGGAAGGGGAAGTTCAGTGCCGGCGCGAGCTCTTCCCGCGTGCCTCCTCCTCCTTCGCCGCCGGCTCAACGCGGCTCACCACCACGGGTGAGGGAACGACTGTACATCCCTGTCCACCAGGCGCGGTGGCACTGGTAGTATCGCTGGCCCCTCCAATATCCAGATGTCAACCTACCGCATGGCTGGCATCTGGACCTGCAATAGATCCCCATTCCGGCGGTGCCGCGCTCGGCACGGGCGCACCCCGAGGAGGTTCATCGCCGCTGCGAGCTCCTTACGCTGAAGCAACGCGCAATCCGTGCCTACGTGCCAGACTCCCCTCACTGGGAGCGCTGGTTTGCGTTAGAGCACGAGGAGGAGAGCCGCCACGGCGTCCACGTCGACCACATCGTCCCCCGCCCCCTAGATGTCTTGCTGGAGGAGGAGGAGGAGGCGGAGCGACGTACCAAGCCGCGCTCGATGCGGCCCTGCAACGCGTGCTCGAGCAGAGCCAACTGGAGGAGGACGCGCATTGGGATGGCCTGGAGCAGGCCCTCGCCTTGTCGGTGGCGGGGGACTCCATCCACGCTCCCTTGTTCGTCCCGCCGCCCCCTTTCGTTGAGCCCATGGCTCTGCCGGAGCCCGAGCCCACGCCAGGCGTAAGCGGTCGTCGCCGCCGTCTGCTTGGCCCGAGGAGGCCTACTCGTGGACTGGTGAGCTCCGCGAGTGGGTGAGCGCGCCTCTTGTGCACTATGCAACGACGCTGAACAAGGAGGCGACCCACCTAGAGCGCTGGAAGGCACACTGGCTCGCCGAGGAGCAGGTCGACAGCGAGCGGCAGATGCTCTGGGCGTGCGAGGAGGAGGAGGAGCGTGCCCGCCGCGCCGCAATGCCGTCGCCGCAGTAGACGCCAAAAGAGGCTACCCTGGCAGCGTGGCAGAGCGCATTCGGGTGGGCTGGGCCGCCGCCCACCTTCATCGACTTCACCGGCAACAACGATGACTGCAAGGGCAAGGGCAAGGCAGACGTGTAGGGCAGCCTGCGGGCACAGAGTTTTTTTTAACGTTTAGTTAATGTTTAAGTGGACTTTGGCCGGCGGTTGATCGGCCATTTATGTTTAATTATGTTTATTTCAGCCGCGTGTTTTAGATATTTGTTTATCTTTATGCGGGCAAATATGGGTCTGATTCCCGTTGAGCGTGCGGGTCAACCCAAATCAAAAATCGGACGCACCTGTTCATTGGCCGATCCAAATAGACAAAAGGCAAAAAAAACACGTGTTCATTTCGATCGCTGCGTTGGAGCTGCCCTTAGGACTGAATACCCAGCCAAAACACTGTTTTTCTTCTTTGAGAAAGTATGTTTGTATTCAAATCACGAAATAAAACCCGTACAAACACAGCCTAACACATGCATAAAGAACCAGAAAAACAAAGAGCACTCTAAAACAATTAGTAAAATACGAAGATCTTTGAAACTCCGTGTCATCATTCCTTAACCTTGTGAGAAGACACTTGCAACACAAGAATCTGCAACTAGCCCCAAAAAGATCATCATCTTCAACCACGACATAATAGCCGCCATGTTGCCCCCCCCTTTTATTTGTTCCGGTGCCGAAAAGACGTGGATACACATGTGCATCCAACACGCGTGCACCGACCTTCGCCATCTATGACTTTGAGTACGCTATATGTGCCTCTTCCAGATAGAAGAGAACTAGGATCCTGTTTCGGCGTCGCGGCCGGGCCAACCGCTCAGGCAAAGCAGGACATCCCTCCAGCAGCAACACAAAGAAATAAGGAGAACAACAACAGAAAATTGCACCGATGAGAAGGAAGAAGAACCTCCATCTCCACACAACCACCTCCCATCCGAGGATCCAACCAACCTGTGCCGGTCGACCTCCAGACACCATAGCCCGTGACCTCGATGAGATCCGGAGATCCCCCACCCCGCTGGCTCCTAGACGAAGACAGGAGCTCCGTCTGACCGAGAACAGAGCCTGAGGAAACTTATTCAGACGCGCCGCCGCCGCAATGGTCTCGGCAATGTTTTCCACAACCCTAACCCTACTGCGAACCCACCCCATGCACAAATCCGAGGTTCCCCCTCCCTCCTGCCGCCGGAGCGGCCAGCGGAGAGAGGGAACCAGCGACAGCGCCGACGGCTGGCAAAGGGAAGCCACGTCGCCTCCTTCCGCCTGTGTGCTGATACGTCTCCAACGTATCTATAATTTTTGATTGCTCCATGCTATATTATCTTCTGTTTTGGACATTATTGGGCTTTATTATACATTTTATATTATTTTTGGGACTAACCTATTAACCGGAGGCCCAGCCCAGAATTGCTGTTTTTTGCCTATTTCAGAGTTTCGCAGAAAAAGAATATCAGACGGAGTCCAAACGGAATGAAACCTTCGGGAACGTGATTTTCGGAACGAACATGATCCAGAGGACTTGGACCCTACATCAAGAAAGCTACGAGGAAGCCACGAGGTAGGGGGGCGCGCCTACCCCCCTAGGCGCGCCCTCCACCCTCGTGGGCCCCATGTTGCTCCACCGACGTACTCCTTCCTCCTATATATACCTACGTACCCCCAAACTACCAGATACGGAGCCAAAACCTAATTCCACCGCCGCAACCTTCTGTACCCGTGAGATCCCATCTTGGGGCCTTTTCCGGAGCTCCACCGGAGGGGGCATCGATCACGGAGGGCTTCTACATCAACACCATAGCCTCTCCGATGATGTGTGAGTAGTTTACCTCAGACCTTCGGGTCCATAGTTATTAGCTAGATGGCTTCCTCTCTCTTTTTGGATCTCAATACAATGTTCTCCCCCTCTCTTGTGGAGATCTATTCGATGTAATCTATTTTTGCGATGTGTTTGTTGAGACCGATGAATTGTGGGTTTATGATCAAGTTTATCTATGAACAATTCTGAATTCTTTTATGTATGATTGGTTATCTTTGCAAGTCTCTTCGAATTATCAGTTTGGTTTGGCCTACTAGATTGATCTTTCTTGCAATGGGAGAAGTGCTTAGCTTTGGGTTCAATCTTGCGGTGTCCTTTCCCAGTGACAGTAAGGGCAGCAAGGCACGTATTGTATTGTTGCCATCGAGGATAACAAGATAGGGTTTATATCATATTGCATGAGTTTATCCCTCTACACCATGTCATCTTTCTTAAAGCGTTACTCTGTTCTTATGAACTTAATACTCTAGATGCATGCTGGATAGCGGTCGGTGTGTGGAGTAATAGTAGTAGATGCAGGTAGGAGTCGGTCTACTTGTCTCGGACGTGATGCCTATATACATGATCATACCTAGATATTCTCATAACTATGCTCAATTCTGTCAATTGCTCAACAGTAATTTGTTCACCCACCGTAAAATACTTATGCTCTTGAGAGAAGCCACTAGTATGGCCCCGGGTCTATTTTCCATCATATTAATCTCCCAACACTTAGCTATTTCCATTGCCTTTTATTTTGTTTTGCATCTTTATCACAAAAATACCAAAAATATTATCTTATCATATCTATCAGATCTCACTCTCGTAAGTGACCGTGTAGGGATTGACAACCCCTTAGCGTGTTGGTTGCGATGATTTATTTGTTTGTGTAGGTGCGAGGGACTCGTGCGTGGCCTCCTACTGGATTGATACCTTGGTTCTCAAAACTGAGGGAAATACTTACGCTACTTTGCTGCATCACCCTTTCCAGGGAAAACCAACGCAGTGCTCAAGAGGTAGCAAGAAGGATTTCTGGCGCCGTTGCCGGGGAGGTCTACGCAAAAGTCAACATACCAAGTACCCATCACAAACCCTTATCTCCCGCATTACATTATTTGCCATTTGCCTCTCGTTTTCCTCTCCCCCACTTCACCCTTGCAGTTTTACTCGCCCTCTCTTTTCCGTTCGCCTCTTTTTCGCTTGCTTCTTGTTTGCTTGTTTGTCACGATGACTCAAGATAATACCAAATTATGTGACTTTACCAATACCAACAATAATGATTTCCTTAGCACTCCGATTGCTCCTCTTACCGATACTGAATCATGTGAAATCAATGCTACTTTGTTGAATCTTGTCATGAAAGATCAATTCACCGGCCTTCCTAGTGAAGATGTCGCTACTCATCTAAATAGCTTCGTTGATTTGTGTGATATGCAAAAGAAGAAAGATGTTGACAATGATATTGTTAAATTGAAGCTATTTCCTTTTTCGCTTAGAGATCGTGCTAAAGCTTGGTTTTCGTCTTTGCCTAAAAATAGTATTGATTCTTGGAATAAGTGCAAAGATGCTTTTATCTCTAAGTATTTTCCTCCCGCTAAGATTATCTCTCTTAGAAACGATATTATGAATTTTAAGCAACTTGATCATGAACATGTTGCACAAGCTTGGGAGAGGATGAAATTAATGATACGTAATTGCCCCACGCATGGTTTGAATTTGTGGATGATTACACAAATTTTTTATGCCGGATTGAATTTTGCTTCTAAAAATCTTTTAGATTCGGCCGCGGGATGCACTTTTGTGGAAATCACTTTAGGAGAAGCTACTAAACTCCTAGATAATATTATGGTTAATTATTCTCAATGGCACATTGAAAGATCTACTAATAAAAAAGTGAATGCGATAGAAGAAATTAATGTTTTGAGTGGAAAGATGGATGAACTTATGAAATTATTTGCTACTAAGAGTGTTTCTTCTGATCCTAATGATATGTCTTTGTCTACTTTGATTGAGACTAATAATGAATCTATGGATGTGAATTTTGTTGGTAGGAATAATTTTGGTAACAACGCGTATAGAGGAAACTTTAATCCTAGGCCTTATCCTAGTAATTCCTCTAATAATTATGGTAATTCCTATAACAATTCTTATGGAAATTTTAATAAGATGCCCTCTGAATTTGAGACTAGTGTTAAGGAATTTATGAATTCGCAAAAGAATTTCAATGCTTTGCTTGAAGCGAAATTGCTTAAAGTTGATGAATTGGCTAGGAACGTTGATAGAATTTCTCTTGATGTTGATTCTTTAAAACTTAGATCTATTCCTCCTAAGCATGATATCAATGAGTCTCTCAAAGCCATGATAATTTCCATTGATGAGTGCAAAGAAAGAACCGCTAGGATGCGTGCTAAGAAAGATTGCTTTATAAGAGCGTGTTCTTCTAGTTCCTATGAAAATGAAGATGAAGATCTAAAAGTTATTGATGTGTCCCCTATTAAATCTTTGTTTTGCAATATGAATCTTAATAATGATGGGACTGAATATGATCCACCTTTACCTAGAAGGCGTTCCAAAAATTTGGAGTTTTTAGATCTTGATGCTAAAATTGATAAAAGTGCGACTGAAGAGATCAAAACATTAGATATTAATGAACCCACTATTTTGGATTTCAAGGAATTTAATTATGATAATTGCTCTTTGATAGATTGTATTTCCTTGTTGCAATCCGTGCTAAATTCTCCTCATCTATAGTCAAAATAAAGCCTTTACCAAACATATCGTTGATGCTTTGATGCAATCTTATGAAGAAAAACTTGAGTTGGAAGTTTCTATCCCTAGAAAACTTTATGATGAGTGGGAACCTACTATTAAAATTAAGATTAAAGATCATGAATGCTATGCTTTGTGTGATTTGGGTGCTTGTGTTTCCATGATTCCAAAAACTTTGTGTGATTTGTTAGGTTTCTGTGATTTTGATGATTGCTCTTTAAACTTGCACCTTGCGGATTCCACTATTAAGAAACCTATGGGAAGAATTAATGATGTTCTTATTGTTGCAAATAGGAACTATGTGCCCATAGATTTTATCGTTCTTGACATAGATTGCAATCCTTCATGTCCTATTATTCTTGGTAGACCTTTCCTTAGAACGATTGGTGCAATTATTGATATGAAGGAAGGGAATATTAGATTCCAATTTCCATTAAAGAAAGGCATGGAACACTTTCCTAGGAAGAAAATAAAATTACCATATGAATCTATTATGAGAGCCACTTATGGATTGCCTACCAAAGATGGCAATACCTAGATCTATCCTTGCTTTTATGCCTAGCTAGGGGCGTTAAACAATAGCGCTTGTTGGGAGGCAGCCCAATTTTATTTTTAGTTTTTTGCTTATTGCTTCTGTTTAGGAATAAATATTTGTTCTAGCCTCCGGTTAGATGTGTTTTTATGTTTTAATTAGTGTTTGTGCCAAGTTAAACCTATAGGATCTTCTTGGATGATAGTTATTTGATCTTGCTGAAAATTGCAGAAACTTTCTGTTCACGAAAATAATTGTTAAAAATCACCAGAACATGATAAAATATTGATTCCAATTGCTGCTGATAAATAAACAAATTTTCTAGGTCGTCCTATTTTTTCTGATTTTTTGGAGTTCCAGAAGTTTGCGTTAGTTACAGATTACTACAGACTGTTCTGTTTTTGACAGATTCTGTTTTTCGTGTGTTGTTTGCTTATTTTGATGAATCTATGGCTAGTAAAATAATTTATAAACCATAGAGAAGTTGGAATACATTAGGTTTAACACCAATATAAATAAAGAATGAGTTCATTACAGTACCTTGAAGTGTTCTTTTGTTTTCTTTCGCTAACGGGGCTCACGAGATTTTCTGCTGAGTTTTGTGTTGTGAAGTTTTCAAGTTTTGGGTGAAAGATTTGATGGATTATGGAACAAGGAGTTGCAAGAGCCTAAGCTTGGGGATGCCCATGGCACCCCAAGATAATCTAAGGACACCAAAAAGCCAAAGCTTGGGGATGCCCCGGAAGGCATCCCTCTTTCGTCTACTTCCATCGGTAACTTTACTTGGAGCTATATTTTTATTCACCACATGATATGTGTTTTGCTTGGAGCGTCTTGTATGATTTGAGTCTTTGCTTTTTAGTTTACCACAATCATCTTTGCTGTACACACCTTTTGAGAGAGACACACATGATTCGGAAATTATTAGAATACTCTATGTGCTTCACTTATATCTTTTGAGTTATATAGTTTTTGCTCTAGTACTTCACTTATATCTTTTAGAGCACGGTGGTGGATTTGTTTTATAGAAACTATTGATCTATCATGCTTCACTTAGATTATTTTGAGAGTCTTAAATAGCATGGTAATTTGCCTAAATAATCCTAATATGCTAGGTGAGGGAGTCCTGGATTAGGGGGTCCTCGGACAGCCGGACTATATACTTTAGCCGGACTGTTGGACTATGAAGATACAAGATTGAAGACTTCGTCCCGTGTCCGGATGGGACTCTCCTTGGCGTGGAAGGCAAGCTTGGCAATACGGATATGTAGATCTCCTCCCTTGTAACCGACTCTGTGTAACCCTAGCCCCCTCCGGTGTCTATATAAACCGGAGGGTTTAGTCCGTAGGACAACAACAATCATACCATAGACTAGCTTCTAGGGTTTAGCCTCTATGATCTCGTGGTAGATCAACTCTTGTAATACTCATATCATCAAGAACAATCAAGCAGGAAGTAGGGTATTACCTCCATCGAGAGGGCCCGAACCTGGGTAAACATCGTGTCCCCCGCCTCCTGTTACCATCCGCCTTAGACGCACAGTTCGGGACCCCCTACCCGAGATCCGTCGGTTTTGAGACCGACATTGGTGCTTTCATTGAGAGTTCCACTGTGCCGTCACCGTAAGGCTTGATGGCTCCTTCGATCATTAGCAACGATGCGATCCAGGGTGAGGTTGTCCTCCCCGGACAGATCTTCGTATTCGGCGGCTTCGTACTGTGGGCCAACTCGCTTGGCCATCTGGAGCAGATCGAGAGCTACGCCCCTGGCCATCAGGTCAGGTTTGGAAACTTGAACTATACTGCCGACATCCGCGGAGACTTGATCTTCGACGGATTTGAGCCCATGTCAGGTGCGCCGCACAGTCACGACGAGCATGACTTAGCTCTGCCGTCGGACAGTGTTCGGGAGATTGTTGGAAATATGCCCTAGAGGCAATAATAAAATGGTTATTATTATATTTCCTTGTTCATGATAATTGTCTATTGTTCATGCTATAATTGTGTTATCCGGAAATCGTAATACATGTGTGAACACATAGACCATAACATGTCCCTAGTGAGCCTCTAGTTGACTAGCTCGTTGATCAATAGATGGTTACGGTTTCCTGACCATGGACATTGGATGTCATTGATAACGGGATCACATCATTAGGAGAATGATGTGATGGACAAGACCCAATCCTAAGCATAGCACTAGATCGTGTAGTTCGTTTGCTGAAGCTTTTCTAATGTCAAGTATCATTTCCTTAGACCATGAGATCGTGCAACTCCCGGATACCGTAGGAATGCTTTGGGTGTACCAAACATCACAACGTAACTGGGTGGCTATAAAGGTGCACTACAGGTATCTCCGAAAGTGTCTGTTGGGTTGGCTCGGATCGAGACTGGGATTTGTCACTCCGTATGACGGAGAGGTATCTCTGGGCCCACTCGGTATTGCATCATCATAATGAGCTCAATGTGACTAAATAGTTAGTCACGGGATCATGCATTACGGAACGAGTAAAGTGACTTGCCGGTAACGAGATTGAACGAGGTATTGGGATACCGACGATCGAATCTCGGGCAAGTAACGTACCGATTGACAAAGGGAATTGTATACGGGATTGCTTGAATCCTCGACATCGTGGTTCATCCGATGAGATCATCGTGGAACATGTGGGAGACAACATGGGTATCCAGATCCCGCTGTTGGTTATTGGCTGGAGAGGTGTCTCGGTCATGTCTGCATGATTCCCGAACCCGTAGGGTCTACACACTTAAGGTTCGATGACGCTAGGGTTATAAGGAAGGTTTGTATGTGATTACCGAATGTTGTTCGGAGTCCCGGATGAGATCTCGGACGTCACGAGGAGTTCCGGAATGGTCCGGAGGTAAAGATTTATATATGGGAAGTCACCATACGGTCACCGGAAATATTTGGGGGTATACCGGTATTGTACCGGGACCACCGGAGGGGTTCCGGGGTCCACCGGGAGGGTCCACCTGCCCCGGAGGGCCTTATGGGCTGTAGGTGGAAGGGAACCAGCCCTTAGTGGGCTGGGCGCCAACCCCCCTAGGGCCCATGCGCCTAGGGTTTGGGGGAAACCCTAAAGGGGGGCGCCCCCCTTGCTTGGGGGGCAAGCCACCTCCCCCTTGGCCGCCGCCCCCCCTCTAGATCCCATCTAGAGGGGCCGTCCCCCTTCCCCCTTCTCCCTATAAATAGAGGGGTTAGGGGAGGGCTGCAGCACCACATCCAAGGTGCAGCCCCTCCCCTCCCCAACACCTCTCCTCCTCCGCGTGTGCTTGGCGAAGCCCTGCCGGAGAACTGTCACTCCACCACCACCACGCCGTCGTGCTGCTGTTGGAGCCTTCTTCCTCAACCTCTCCCTCCTCCTTGCTGGATCAAGGCGTGGGAGACGTCACCGCTCCGTACGTGTGTTGAACGCGGAGGTGCCGTCCGTTCGGCGCTTGGATCATCGATGATTCGGATCACGACGAGTACGACTCCATAAACCCTGTTCTCTTGAACGCTTCCGCTCGCGATCTACAAGGGTATGTAGATGCACTCCTCCCCTCTCGTTGCTAGTAAACTCCATAGATTGGTCTTGGTGATGCATAGAAAATTTTAATTTATGCTACGATCCCCAACAGTGGCATCATGAGCTAGGTCTATGCGTAGTTTTTATGCACGAGTAGAACACAAGTTGTTGTGGGCGTCGATTTTGTCAATTTACTTGCCGTTACTAGTCTTATCTTGATTCGGCGGCATCGTGGGATGAAGCGTCCCGGACCGACCTTACACGTACGCTTACGTGAGACAGGTTCCACCGACTGACATGCACTAGTTGCATAAGGTGGCTAGCGGGTGACTGTCTCTCCCACTTTAGTCGGATCGGATTCGATGAAAAAGGTCCTTATGAAGGGTAAATAGAAATTGGCATATCACGTTGTGGTTTTGGCGTAGGTAAGAATCGTTCTTGCTAGAAACCTATAGCAGCCACGTAAAAGTTTGCAACAACAACTAGAGGACGTCTAACTTGTTTTTGCAGCAAGTGTCATGTGATGTGATATGGACAGAAGGATGTGATGAATGATATATGTGATGTATGAGATTGATCATGTTCTTGTAATAGGAATCATGACTTGCATGTCGATGAGTATGACAACCGGCAGGAGCCATAGGAGTTGTCTTAATTTATTTATGACCTGCGTGTCAACTGGAACGTCATGTAATTACTTTACTTTATTGCTAACCGTTAGCCATAGTAGTAGAAGTAATAGTTGGCGAGACAACTTCATGAAGACACAATGATGGAGATCATGGTGTCATGCTGGTGACGATGATGAACATGGCGCCCCGAAGATGGAGATCAAAAGGAGCAAAATGATATTGGCCATATCATGTCACTATTTGATTGCATGTGATGTTTATCATGTTTTATATCTTATTTGCTTAGAACGACGGTAGCATAAATAAGATGATCCCTCGCTAAAATTTCAAGAAAGTGTTCCCCCTAACTGTGCACCGTTGCGAAGGTTCGTTGTTCCGAAGCACCACCTGATGATCGGGTGTGATAGGTTCTAACGTTCGCATACAACGGGTGTAAGCCAGATTTACACACGCAATACACTTAGGTTGACTTGACGAGCCTAGCATGTACAGACATGGCCTCGGAACACAAGAGATCGAAAGGTCGAACATGAGTCGTATAGCAGATACGATCAACATGAAGATGTTCACCGATGATGACTAGTCCGTCTCACGTGATGATCGGACACGGCCTAGTTGACTCGGATCATGTATCACTTAGATGACTAGAGGGATGTCTGTCTGAGTGGGAGTTCGTTAATAGTTTGATTAGATGAACTTAATTATCATGAACTTAGTCTAAAAACCTTTACAATATGTCTTGTAGATCAAATGGCCCACGCTAATGTTGCCCTCAACTTCAACGCGTTCCTAGAGAAAACCAAGCTGAAAGACGATGTTAGCAACTACACGGACTGGGTCCGTAACCTGAGTATTATCCCCATAGCTGCCAAGAAAGCATATGTCCTTGAAGCACCGCTAGGTGATGCACCTGTTTTCCCAGCAACTCAAGACGTTCTGAACGCCTGGCAGTCACGTAGTGATGATTACTCCCTGGTTCAGTGCGGCATGCTTTACAGCTTAGAACCGGGGCTCCAAAAGCGTTTTGAGCAGCACGGAGCATATGAGATGTTCCAAGAGCTGAAAATGGTTTTCCAAGCTCATGCCCGGGTCGAGAGATATGAAGTCTCCGACAAGTTCTACAGTTGTAAGATGGAGGAGAATAGTTCCGCCAGCGAACACATACTCAAAATGTCTGGGTTGCACAACCGCTTGTCTCAGCTGGGAGTTAATCTCCCGGATGACGCGGTCGTTGACAGAATCCTTCAGTCGCTCCCACCTAGCTACAAGAGCTTTGTGATGAACTTCAATATGCAGGGGATGGAAAAGACCATTCCTGAGGTATATTCAATGCTGAAATCAGCGGAGGTGGAGATCAAAAAGGAACATCAAGTGTTGATGGTGAATAAAACCACTAAGTTCAAGAAAGGCAAGGGTAAGAAGAACTTCAAGAAAGACGGCAAGGGAGTTGCCGCGCCCGGTAAGCAAGCTGCCGGGAAGAAGACAAAGAATGGACCCAAGCCTGAGACTGAGTGCTTTTATTGCAAGGGAAACGGTCACTGGAAGCGGAACTGCCCCAAGTACTTAGAGGATAAGAAGGCCGGCAATAAAGGTATATGTGATATACATGTTATAGATGTGTACCTAACCAGCGCTCGTAGTAGCTCCTGGGTATTTGATACCGGTGCGGTTGCTCATATTTGTAACTCAAAGCAGGAGCTGCGGAATAAGCGGAGACTGGCGAAGGACGAGGTGACGATGCGCGTTGGGAATGGTTCCAAGGTCGATGTGATCGCCGTCGGCACGGTACCTCTACATTTACCTACGGGACTAGTTTTAAACCTCAATAATTGTTATTTAGTGCCAGCTTCGAGCATGAACATTGTATCTGGATCTCGTTTAATGCGAGATGGCTACTCATTTAAATCCGAGAATAATGGTTGTTCTATTTATATGAGAGATATGTTTTATGGTCATGCCCCGCTGGTCAATGCTTTATTCTTAATGAATCTCGAACGTGATGTTACACATATTCATAGTGTGAATGCCAAGATATGTAAGGTTGATAATGATAGTCCCACATACTTGTGGCACTGCCGCCTTGGTCACATTGGTGTCAAACGCATGAAGAAACTCCATGCAGATGGACTTTTGGAGTCTCTTGATTATGAATCATTTGACACGTGCGAACCATGCCTCATGGGCAAAATGACCAAGACTCCGTTCTCCGGAACAGTGGAGCGAGCAACCAACTTATTGGAAATCATACATACTGATGTGTGCGGTCCAATGAGCGTTGAGGCTCGCGGTGGCTATCGTTATGTTCTCACCCTCACTGATGACTTGAGTAGATATGGGTGTGTCTACTTAATGAAACACAAGTCTGAGACCTTTGAAAAGTTCAAGGAATTTCAGAGTGAGGTTGAGAATCAACGTGACAGGAAAATAAAGTTCTTACGATCAGATCGTGGAGGGGAATATTTGAGTCACGAATTTGGCACACACTTAAGGAAATGTGGAATTGTTTCACAACTCACGCCGCCTGGAACACCACAGCGTAATGGTGTGTCCGGACATCGTAATCGCACTCTATTGGATATGGTGCGATCTATGATGTCTCTTACCGATCTACCGCTATCATTCTGGGGTTATGCTTTAGAGACTGCCGCATTCACTTTAAATAGGGCTCCGTCGAAATCCGTTGAGACGACACCGTATGAATTATGGTTTGGAAAGAAACCTAAGCTATCGTTTCTTAAAGTTTGGGGATGCGATGCTTATGTCAAGAAACTTCAACCTGAAAAGCTCGAACCCAAGTCGGAAAAATGCGTCTTCATAGGATACCCTAAGGAAACCATTGGGTATACCTTCTACCTCAGATCCGAAGGCAAGATCTTCGTTGCCAAGAACGGGTCCTTTCTGGAGAAAGAGTTTCTCTCGAAAGAAGTAAGTGGGAGGAAAGTGGAACTTGATGAGATGACCCCTCTCGAACCAGAAAGTAGCGCAGCACAAGAAAATGTTTCTGTGGTGCCTGCACCGACTAGAGAGGAAGTTAATGATGACGATCATGATCAAGTTACCACTGAACTTCGTAGGTCCACAAGGACACGTTCCGCACCAGAGTGGTACGGCAACCCTGTCCTGGAAATCATGTTGTTGGACAACGGTGAACCTTCGAACTATGAAGAAGCAATGGCGGGTCCAGATTCCAACAAATGGCTTGAAGCCATGCAATCCGAGATAGGATCCATATATGAAAACAAAGTGTGGACTTTGACAGACTTGCCCAATGATCGGCGAGCGATAGAAAATAAATGGATCTTTAAGAAGAAGACGGACGCGGATGGAAATGTTACCATCTATAAAGCTCGACTTGTCGCTAAGGGTTATCGACAAGTTCAAGGAGTTGACTACGATGAGACCTTCTCACCCGTAGCGAAGCTGAAGTCCGTCCAAATCATGTTAGCAATTGCCGCATTCTACGATTATGAAATATGGCAAATGGACGTCAAAACGGCATTCCTTAACGGCTTCCTTAAGGAAGAATTGTATATGATGCAGCCGGAAGGTTTTGTCGATCCTAAGAATGCTGACAAAGTATGCAAGCTCCAGCGCTCAATCTATGGGCTGGTGCAGGCATCTCTGAGTTGGAACATTCGCTTTGATGAGATGATCAAAGCGTTTGGGTTTACACAGACTTATGGAGAAGCCTGTGTTTACAAGAAAGTGAGTGGGAGCTCTGTAGCATTTCTCATATTATATGTGGATGACATACTATTGATGGGAAATGATATAGAATTCTTGGAAAGTATAAAGGCCTACTTGAATAAGTGTTTTTCAATGAAGGACCTTGGAGAAGCTGCTTACATATTAGGCATCAAGATCTATAGAGATAGATCGAGACGCCTCATAGGTCTTTCACAAAGCACATACCTTGACAAGATATTGAAGAAGTTCAATATGGATCAGTCCAAGAAGGGGTTCTTGCCTGTATTGCAAGGTGTGAGATTGAGCACGGCTCAATGCCCGACCACGGCAGAAGATAGAGAAAAGATGAGTGTCGTCCCCTATGCCTCGGCCATAGGGTCTATTATGTATGTCATGCTGTGTACCAGACCTGATGTAAACCTTGCCGTAAGTTTGGTAGGAAGGTACCAAAGTAATCCCGGCATGGAACATTGGACAGCGGTCAAGAACATCCTGAAGTACCTGAAAAGGACTAAGGATATGTTTCTCGTTTATGGAGGTGACGAAGAGCTCGTCGTAAAGGGTTACGTCGATGCTAGCTTGGACACAGATCTGGATGACTCTAAGTCACAAACCGGATACGTGTATATTTTGAATGGTGGGGCAGTCAGCTGGTGCAGTTGCAAGCAAAGCGTCGTGGCGGGATCTACATGTGAAGTGGAGTACATGGCAGCCTCGGAGGCACCACATGAAGCAATCTGGATGAAGGAGTTCATTGCCGACCTAGGAGTTATTCCCAATGCATCGGGGCCGATGACTCTCTTCTGTGACAACACTGGAGCTATTGCCCTTGCCAAGGAGCCCAGGTTTCACAAGAAGACCAGGCACATCAAGCGTCGCTTCAACTCCATTCGTGAAAATGTTCAAAATGGAGACATAAATATTTGTAAAGTACATACGGATTTGAATGTCGCAGATCCGTTGACTAAACCTCTTCCACGGGCAAAACATGATCAACACCAGAATTCTATGGGTGTACGATCCATCACAATGTAACTAGATTATTGAATCTAGTGCAAGTGGGAGACTATTGGAAATATGCCCTAGAGGCAATAATAAAATGGTTATTATTATATTTCCTTGTTCATGATAATTGTCTATTGTTCATGCTATAATTGTGTTATCCGAAAATCGTAATACATGTGTGAACACATAGACCATAACATGTCCCTAGTGAGCCTCTAGTTGACTAGCTCGTTGATCAATAGATGGTTACGGTTTCCTGACCATGGACATTGGATGTCATTGATAACGGGATCACATCATTAGGAGAATGATGTGATGGACAAGACCCAATCCTAAGCATAGCACTAGATCGTGTAGTTCGTTTGCTGAAGCTTTTCTAATGTCAAGTATCATTTCCTTAGACCATGAGATCGTGCAACTCCCGGATACCGTAGGAATGCTTTGGGTGTACCAAACGTCACAACGTAACTGGGTGGCTATAAAGGTGCACTACAGGTATCTCCGAAAGTGTCTGTTGGGTTGGCTCGGATCGAGACTGGGATTTGTCACTCCGTATGACGAAGAGGTATCTCTGGGCCCACTCGGTATTGCATCATCATAATGAGCTCAATGTGACTAAGTAGTTAGTCACGGGATCATGCATTACGGAACGAGTAAAGTGACTTGCCGGTAACGAGATTGAACGAGGTATTGGGATACCGACGATCGAATCTCGGGCAAGTAACATACCGATTGACAAAGGGAATTGTATAAGGGATTGCTTGAATCCTCGACATCGTGGTTCATCTGATGAGATCATCGTGGAACATGTGGGAGACAACATGGGTATCCAGATCCCGTTGTTGGTTATTGGCTGGAGAGGTGTCTCGGTCATGTCTGCATGATTCCCGAACCCGTAGGGTCTACACACTTAAGGTTCGATGACGCTAGGGTTATAAGGAAGGTTTGTATGTGATTACCGAATGTTGTTCGGAGTCCCGGATGATATCCCGGACGTCACAAGGAGTTCCGGAATGGTCCGGAGGTAAAGATTTATATATGGGAAGTCACCATACGGTCACCGGAAATATTCGGGGGTATACCGGTATTGTACCGGGACCACCGGAGGGGTTCCGGGGGTCCACCGGGAGGGTCCACCTGCCCCGGAGGGCCTTATGGGCTGTAGGTGGAAGGGAACCAGCCCTTAGTGGGCTGGGCGCCAACCCCCCTAGGCCCATGCGCCTAGGGTTTGGGGGAAACCCTAAAGGGGGGCGCCCCCCTTGCTTGGGGGGCAAGCCACCTCCCCCTTGGCCGCCGCTCCCCCTCTAGATCCCATCTAGAGGGGCCGGCCCCCTTCCCCCTTCTCCCTATAAATAGAGGGGTGAGGGGAGGGCTGCAGCACCACATCCAAGGCGCAGCCCCTCCCCTCCCCAACACCTCTCCTCCTCCGCGTGTGCTTTGCGAAGCCCTGCCGGAGAACTGTCACTCCACCACCACCACGCCGTCGTACTGCTGTTGGAGCCTTCTTCCTCAACCTCTCCCTCCTCCTTGCTGGATCAAGGCATGGGAGACGACACCGCTCCGTACGTGTGTTGAACGCGGAGGTGCCGTCCGTTCGGCGCTTGGATCATCGGTGATTCAGATCACGACGAGTACGACTCCATCAACCCCATTCTCTTGAACGCTTCCGCTCGCGATCTACAAGGGTATGTAGATGCACTCCTCCCCTCTCGTTGCTAGTAAACTCCATAGATTGATCTTGGTGATGCGTAGAAAATTTTAATTTATGCTACGATCCCCAACAGAGATCACACCTGCAACTACTCTGGCCCTCAATCCGGAACGAATTGCGCCGTCTGAGGACGGGTGGATGGACCCCGCCACGAAGGCCGCGCACTTAGCGGCGATAGAGCCGAATGCCGACTTCACTTCCTATGAGACCCGTGTTGCCGGACACTTGGATTCGTCCCCGGCCACGGGCTCTGAGCCGCCTGCGTCCGTGTGTAAGGGCATATTTATCCCTAAGATGTTTTGGTGATTGATGACAATGCTTTTGCGGACAAATCGTGTGCAGTGAGTGTTTTTCAGAGATTCATCCTTTTGGCACGAGACGATTCCCTCTCCTCGGAGCTTGAAGCGAAGACGGTGTAGTCCTTTCGGATTAGTTTGGTGGACTAGTTTCATAGGGATCACCGTACTATCAAGAGGGGGTCCGTTTTGGAAAGGCTAGGGCGGAATCATCACGTACACTTCCTTTGCCCCTCCCTCCGAGCCTTTCCGTTTCGATGATGGGCTCGTTTCTCTTCTCAGTGTGCCCTCTCTGGTCCCAGCGGTAGTACCGCGGGCCGGAGCGGTAGTACTGCTTGGGTGCTACAAGCGGTAGTACCGCTCTGGAGCAGTAGTACCGCCCAAAGCAGTAGTACCGCTGGTAGCCCCCAACTGTGTGCTCTCTCTGGTCCCAGCGGTAGTACCGCGGGATGGAGCGGTAGTACCGCTTGGGTGCCACAAGCGGTAGTACCGCTCCAGAGCAGTAGTACCGCTAGTAGCCCCCAGCCGTAGTACCGCGGTGGTCTCGTGCTAGTACCGCCTCAATTTGAGGGCTCTTTTTTCGTGTCGGGTTTTACGGTACTGGCCGCGGCTGTGGGGGCCGTAGTACCGCTCGTATGCGGTAGTACCGCCCTCCCACCGCGGTAGTACCGCTGTGGGCCAAGCGGTAGTACCGCGTTGAGGAGCGGTAGTACCGCTTATAGTGGCAAGCGGTAGTACCGCTGGCACAGCGGTAGTACCGCTCTCTGCGGGGCAGAAGTGGGGTAACGGTTGGTTTGTTCCCCCCACTAAATAAAGGGGTCTTCTTCCCCAAAGTTGAACTACCTCTTTCCCCAAAAGCTCCATTGTTGCTCCAAGCTCCATTTTCGCCCGATCTCTCTCCCTAGCCAATCAAACTTGTTGATTTGCTTGGGATTGGTTGAGAAGGCCACGATCTACACTTCCACCAAGAGAAATTTGATTCCCCCCACTTATCCCTAGCGGATCTTGTTACTCTTGGGTGTTTGAGCACCCTAGACGGTTGAGGTCACCGCGGAGCCATAGTCCATTGTGGTGAAGCTTTGTGGTGTCGTTGGGAGCCTCCAATTAAGTTGTGGAGATTGCCCCAACCTTGTTTGTAAAGGTCCGGTCGCCGCCTTCAAGGGCACCAATAGTGGAATCACGGCATCTCGCATTGTGTGAGGGCGTGAGGAGAATACGGTGGCCCTAGTGGCTTCTTGGGGAGCATTGTGCCTCCACACCGCTCCAACGGAGACGTACTTCCCTTCAAAAGGAAGGAACTTCGGTAACACATCCTCGTCTTCACCGGCTCCACTCTTGGTTATCTCGTTCCTTTTCTTTCGAAAGTTTACTCGAGTTATATCTCTTACTTGCTTGCGTGCTTGTTGTCATTGCATCATATAGGTTGTTCACATAGTTGCATATCTAGACAACCTATTTTGATGCAAAGTTTAATTTGGTAAAGAAAAGCTAAAAATTGTTAGTTGCCTATTCACCCCCCCTCTAGTCAACTATATCGATCCTTTCAATTGGTATCAGAGCCTCATCTCTTTATTAAGGACTTTACCGTCCAAAGAGTATGGTTGACGTCGTAGACGGTGCGGAGGAGCACTCCGGTGAGAATCGAGTCTCGTCTACGGGAGATGGCGGAACCGCGGTCTCTCGCGAGGAATTCAATGTGGCGTTGGACACATTGAAAACCTCCATGACGACCAAGGTCGAAAGCATGTTGAATAAATTCTTAGAAGGGCTTAAACTTACCACCGCACCGTTGAAAGTGGGTGATCCCGCTAACAAGGTGACGGATGCTACCTCCGACAAGGGGGAAGCTTCTAGCGAGAAGGCTCCTTGTTCTAGTGATAAAAATGGGACCGACATCTTTGCCCATGTGGAACCTCCACCTGTCTATGGTGGACCGCTCCCTTCCACTCATTTGAATCATGCCGGCCCGGCCCCTAAGATTGAGAAGAATGTAGATTTTGATTCTTGGGTCTATCGTTTTAAGCGTCATTTAAATCATGTGAACACTAACCTTTGGAGAATCATTGAAGAGGGTTTTTATCCGCATGACCGAAGTAACTTCACTCCTAGAGAAGTTGTGGATCATCAATTCAATGAGAATGCTCTCTTCATCATCCAAGAAGCAATCCCACCCGAAGATCTTCCTCATCTCCGGCCTTACACCGTGGCCAAAGATGCTTGGCTCCAAGTTGTTTCCCTCTATCGGGGAAGCGCAAGCATTCAACGCTCCAACTATGAAGTGGTGCAAGATGAAGCCGACGAGTTTGCAATGAAAGAAGATGAAGAACCTCGTGAGCTTTTTCGGAGAGTAACCAAACTCGCGATCTCTCTCCGAGATCATGGAAGTAAGGACACGGATGAAAATTGGATCAAGCGCAAATTCCTCAAGGCAATGATGCCCTACCACAAAGCCATGTCCTCCGTAATTCGTCAAAGGCCGGACTTCCACACCTTATCATCAAGTGAAGTGTTGGATGAATTTGTTGCTATGAGCATCTTGGACAAGACCGCCGACAATGCGGTTCTTCGTTCTCAAAGAGTAAAGAAGCCCAACCTTGCTTTAAAGGCCAAGGTTAGTATGGAGGAAGAGGATGAAGAGGAAGAAGAGGAGGGCAACCTCGAAGATACGAAGTATGCCTATCATGAACACATGGCTCTTGCTTCAAGGCAATTTTGGAGCAAGAAGAACACAAGGCCAAACTTCAACAAGAGCAATTCAAGTGGCGCAAAGGGCAAGCAACGGATGAGGACTTGCTTCAATTGTGGCAATGTGAGCCACTTTGTTGCGGAGTGCCCTTACGAGAAGAGGGAAGACAATGGTGGCAAGCTCATTAGAAAAGACAAGGCCAAGTCGTTCCCCAACAAGAGCAACTTCACCAAGAAGACTCCTCCCAAGGCGTTGGTGGTACAAGAAGAGTACAATGAGGATGATGAAGATGGTGAGTCGGTTGCCATGGCCTCCGTTGCCATTGCGGAGACTCCACGGGTGTCTCTCTTCGACTCACCCAATGAGAACATCACCGCCAAGTGCCTCATGGCTAAAGCCACAAATAAGGTAACCTCCAACATCAAAACTACCATCATTAATCATCCTTCTTCGATGGATAGCATTGATGAACATGAGGGGACAAATGTGGAGGAAAATGAGTTTAGATCTTTATGGGTAAACTCAATGGTAAATCCAAGAAGCACTTCGTTGCTCTCTTGGAACAACTTGGTGAAGCCAATGACATGATCGAGGCTCACGAAGATACCATCTCTAAGATGGAGGGGCATAGTCGTGACTATGCCGATGAGATTTCGGATCTTTCCAATGCTCTTGACGAAGAGCGTGGTCTTCATTTGGCTCTTGAGGAGTCATACAACGATGATCATGCTAAGTTAAAGAAAGATCTTGATCATGCTCTTGTTGTGTCTCGTGTGCTAAACTCCGAGAAGGCAAAACTTGGGGTTGATCTTGCTAGACTTAAAGAGGAGTTTGACATTCTCGACAGGGCTCACAAGGTCTTGAAGGGTGCTCATGCTAGCCTCAAGGAGTCTCATGATCAACTCCAAGTAATGCTAACAAAGGAGAAAGCCACCTTTCCTCATATGGTGTTAATTGATAATGCAAATGCTACTAACCCTTGTTGTGAGCATGTGCATCTTGTTGAGGAGAATGCTAAGTTGAAGGAGCAACTTGAGAAAGGCCTTGTGTCATGCATACAAGGTGAGAAGAACCTCAACGACCTTTTGAGAAACCAAAAGGAAGTTGTAGCCAAGGAGGGGATTGGGTTCGCTCCCAAGCCCAAGAAGAAGAAGAAGAATGACAAGACCAAACGACCTCCCCCTCTCAAGCAAACTTTTGTGAAAGAGGGAGAGGGTACTTCCAAGGAGAAGAAGAACAATGCGAAGGGTGACGGTGTCATGAAGGGCAATTCCACCCCATCCAACAAAGCCGGCGACTTTAATCCTTCTTATGTTTTATGTCATGCAAGTGATGGGCATGTTTATGCCAAATTTGTTGGTTCTCCTCATGAGTATATTGAATGGTCCATTTGGGTTCCTAAGACCCTTGTTACTAACATCAAAGGACCCATTACAAAATGGGTACCTAAAACCAAGCATTGATCTCTTGTAGGTGTTTGCTTCCGGTGGGGGATCATGGTTGCTCGATAGTGGAGCTACAAATCATATGACCGGAAGCAAGGACTTGGTGGTGGACGTGCACAAGATTCCATCTATGCCCACCAGTGTCGAGTGGGGTGATGCCTCGTCTTCTAAGGTATTGGGACTCGGCAAAGTTGTCATTTCTCATGATCTCACGATCGAGAAGGTCATGCTAGTTGAGTCCCTTGCATACAATTTACTTTCCGTTCGTCAACTTGCTATCATGGGCTTTGCCACTTTCTTTGATATTGATACCGTGGCCCTCTTGTGGAGCAAGACTCTTAAAGTAGCCTTTGTTGGGCATGTCGAGAACGGTCTCTATGTGATTAACTTTTCGGAGCGACCCACTAAGACCGCGACATGCCTAATGGCTAAAGTTGACGTGGGATGGCTTTGGCATCGCCGTTTAGCCCATGTCAATATGAGATCTTTGCAAAGTCTTCTCAAGGGGGACCATGTCCGTGGACTAACGAACGTTAGTTTTTCTAAAGATCGTGCTTGCAGTGCTTGTATCGAAGGAAAGCTTCATGAGAAGGCTCACCCTCCCACGACTCTCATTTACTCGAAGAGGCCCTTGGAGCTCCTTCATTTGGATCTCTTTGGGCCTCCATCCTTTGATAGTCTTGGGGGTAGAAAATATTGCTTGGTAATTATGGATGACTATTCTAGATACACTTGGGTGTATTTTTTCAAGAGGAAGAGTGAGACCCAACAAACAGTGATTGACTTTGCAAATGAAGCCCAACGTCAACACAATGCAAAGATCTTGACTATAAGAAGTGACAACGGCACCGAGTTCAAGAACTACACCCTGGATGAGTTTCTTAGTGATGAGGGGATCAAGCATCAATATTCCGCACCTTACACCCCTCAACAAAATGGTGTTGCGGAGAGGAAGAACCGGACGTTGATGGATGCGGCAAGGACCATGATGGCGGAGTTCAAGTCTCCATACAACTTTTGGGCCGAAGCCATCAACACCGCGTGTCATGCTTTAAATCGGCTCTATCTCCGCAAAGGCTTGAACAAGACTCCATATGAGATACTCACCGGTAACAAGCCCAACCTCAAGTACTTTCGGGTGTTCGGGTGTAAGTGTTTCATTCTCAAGAAAGGTGTTCGTTTGTCTAAATTTGAGACTAGAGCTCATGAGGGCATATTTGTTGGTTATGCTACAAACTCCCATGCTTACCGTGTCCTCAATAAGTCCACGGGACTTATTGAGGAGACATGTAACGTGGAGTTTGATGAGAATAACGGCTCCCAGGTGGAGCAAAGTGGTACTTGTGATGTAGGTGATGAAATTCCTCCCCAAGCCATAAGAAGAATGGGTGTTGGATATATCCTGCCCATTGAGGAACCCCTTGTGGCCGAAGGAGAAGGACAATGCTCCACTCAAGTGGAGCCATCACCAACCCAAGACCCACATGCTTCCGAAGAACAAAGTGAAGGCCCTCAACCTCATGAACAAGATCAAGGGCAAGATCAAACTCAAGATGGTGGTGATCCACCAAATGATGCCCAAGGTCAAGTTCCTCCCCTCGAGCAAGTTCAAGATCAAGAACAGGCTCAAGACGACACTCAAGATGATCAAGTGACCCCTACTCACTTCACTTCCGAGGAGGATTTGGAGCGTCGTGCCGCTAAGATCGCTTCCAAGCTCACCACCAAAGGTCATCTCATGGAGAATGTGGTTGGAAGCCTAAGAAAGGGGGTAAGCACTCGTAGACAATTAGCAAACTATTGTGAACATCATGCGTTTGTTTCTTGTGTCGAACCCCAAAAGGTTTATGAAGCGCTCGAGGACCCGGATTGGCTCAATGCCATGCATGAAGAACTCAACAACTTCGAACATAACCAAGTGTGGAAGTTAGTGCCAAGGCCAACCGGAAATCATAATGTCATTGGAACCAAGTGGATATTCAAGAACAAGCAAGACGCTCATGGAATCATTGTTCGCAACAAGGTTCGTCTGGTGGCACAAGGCTACTCCCAAGTCGAGGGTATCGACTACGGTGAAACCTTTGCCACCGTCGCTCGCCTTGAATCTATTCGTTTGTTGATTGCTTATGCTTCTCATCATAATTTCACATTGCAACAAATGGATGTGAAGAGTGCTTTTCTTAGTGGTCCCATAAATGAGTTGGTATATGTCAAACAACCCCCCAGGTTCGAAGATCCCTATTTCCCCGATCATGTGTATCAACTCCACAAGGCGCTCTATGGCCTTAAACAAGCCCCACGTGCATGGTATGAGCATCTTACGGAGTTGTTACAAGATCGTGGATTCGAAATCGGGAAAATCGACCCCACTCTTTTTACTAAGAAGGTCAAAGGGGAGTTGTTTGTGTGCCAACTATATGTTGATGATATTATTTTTGGTTCCCCTAACAAAGCCTTCAATGAAGAATTTGCCGCTCTCATGACCTCAAAGTTCAAGATGTCTATGATGGGAGAGTTGAAGTTCTTTCTCGGATTCGAAATCAAACAAAGAAGAGAAGGAACCTTCATCAACCAAGCCAAATACACTCAAGACATGCTAAAGAGATTCAAGCTAAGTGATGTCAAGCCGGCTTCCACTCCAATGCCCACCAAGTGCCAGCTTGACATTGATCCCAATGGTAAAGCGGTGGATCAAAAGGTATATCGCTCCATGATTGGATCCTTGCTTTACCTTTGTGCATCTAGACTGGATATCATGTTGAGTGTGGGAATATGTGCACGGTTTCAAGCCGCACCTAAGGAAAGCCACTTTGTGGCGGTCAAGCGAATCTTTCGATATTTGGCTCATACCCCAAACTTTGGCCTATGGTACCCAAGAGGAGCAAACTTCAAGCTTGTAGGTTATTCGGACTCCGATTGGGCGGGAGACAAAGTGGATAGGAAGTCCACTTCTGGAGGGTGCCAATTTCTTGGTTGCTCTTTGGTAAGTTGGTCTTCTAAAAAGCAAAGTTGTGTGTCTCTCTCGTCCACCGAAGCGGAGTATGTGGCGGCCGGAAGTTGTTGTGCACAACTGTTATGGATGAGGCAAACTTTAAAGGATTACGGTGTCATTTGTGACAAAGTGCCTCTTTGGTGTGACAATGAAAGTGCTATCGAGATTTCTCTCAACCCGGTGCAACACTTCAAGACAAAGCATATTGAGATTCGGTATCACTTCATCCGGGATCATATTAGGCGAGGGGAGATCAAGCTCAACTATGTCAACACTCATGATAACCTTGCAGATATTTTCATGAAGCCATTGGATGAAGCAAGACGCGAGTTAAGGCATGAGCTAAATATCATTGATTCGAGCAATGTGGTTTGAACCTTTGCACACCCCTCACATTCATTATGCATTCTTGTCTAGGTGTAGGCATGGACGTAGGGGGAGTGTTGTTCTCTCAATGAACTTTGCCTCCCCCCACAATGCATAAACTGATCTCACTCTTTCACATTAGCCATTTTTGATGGTACTTGTGCTTCAAAGACGAGCTTTGGTCATGGGCCCAAGGATAATTCTTCGCGGTGCCATACCAAGTGACTCAAACATAGGTGGCCTCGGCCACCGCCCTCTCGTATAGAGGCGTGTGATTCTTGTTCTCTTGCTAGTGCTCTTGTTGGTCTTCTTGTCGTTGTTTCCCGTCTTTCGTTTTGCACCATATGTGTTGAGTCTGGTTTGAGTTGCGCTGGGCGGTACTACCGTTGTGAAGGCGCGGTACTACCGCTGGAGCGGTACTACCGCTCCACGGAGTGGTACTACCGCTTATGTGGCTAAGCGGTACTACCGCCCATCACCACGGTACTACCGCTGAGGGGCGGGGCCAGGGGGTTAAGTCATGGGCAGGGGTGGTTTCCTCCACCCCATACCCATTTGCTTCGTCCCCTGGTTCCTCTTCCTCTCTCTCCAGCGCCATCTCGCCGCGGGAGGGCTCCGGCGGCCCTCCGTCTCCGGACCGTCCCTCTCCATTCCCTTCGGTGGAGTCGATCCCCACCTCGTCCTCTTGCCATGGATGCCGGTATTGCCCCCGTTCCTTTTCTCTTCTTGTCTAGTTTTCAGATCTCGAGTTCTAGGGGCAGTAGTAGTTGCATCTCTAGATTTTTGGCCAAATCTAGGCTTGAGTAGGTTGGAGGAGGCAACTAGACTCTTTGGATTGATGTTTGGTAGGTTTATTTTTGAATTTGGCATCCCCGGTAGTGCCGGATCTGACCACGACAGTAGGGATCCTCCGTGCCCCGTCTCGGGCGGTACTACCGCCCATATTGCGCAGTACTACCGCCGGAGCGGTACTGCCGCTGGGAGGGCACGGTACTACCGCTTGTGCTGTACTGCCGCAGTACAGGCACGGTACTACCGCCGGATGCCCAGTTCCATCGTTTCCTACCACATGTTGATCCATGTGTGTTTTGTTTATTTGGTTTTGATCGTTCCTTCTGGTTGTTTCTTGTGTCCGTGTGTTTGGTTCCAGGTGATGAACATCCTGAGCAGCAAGTCCGCCGTGTCTACCCCGGGCGGTCAACGTCAAAGCGGTACCGCTCATCTGAGACTGCAGGTGGTTCTTCCAGTGCTCCACCGCCGGCAGGGGGTGCTTCCTCAAGTGCTAATCCTCCTCGCAAGAAGAAGATTGCCAGCCGACCGAAGCCAAGTGGCAAGAAAGTGACTGAGATGTCTAGCAAGGAATTCTGGGAGAGGCGTCGGCGCAACCCCTATGAGGAAGACCAAGAACCCAACCTTGTCAATCGCCCGTTCTGGAACCGGTTTCAGTATGCCACATACTTTGATGTGATCAAGGCTAAGAAGAACCTCTTTGTCAATGTTCATTCCATCAACACGGAGGTTATGGAGAAGGACCCTGAGTACTTTGGTGATGCCCTTCAGATGTGCTCTCAGTTGAACATTCTCAGGATCATGCAGTTCAACAAGGACTTTGATGCAGATTTGCTGGCACAGTTCTTTGCCACTGTTCACCTAGGAACTGATGCAGACATGACTCTGACTTGGATGACTAATGGGAAGGTGCTAGCTGTCAAGTGGCAGGCCTTCATGGGGCTGCTTGAGGTGGAAGATCAAGGGCTCGAGACTCCAGTCGGTTTTCGTCCTCACCAAAATGTTACCTCCACTCACAAGCAAGCCCTCTGGCCCTACTGTACTCGGAAGGTCAACCCTGAGACCAGGAAGGAAACCTATGAGTTGTCTGCCTATCTGGACATCCTTCACCGTATCTTCCGCGAGACTCTCTTCCCTCGTATTGGGAATCTGGACATGGTACACTCTTATCTTGTGGACATGCTTCTCTTCTGCCAGCGTGAGAAGGAAGCAAATACCGGCGAGTCCCTGGACATCTCTCATGTCATGTGGTCTGAGCTTCTGGCGGCTGTTTCTGAGTGCAAGTGCCCAATTTATGGTCCGTTCATTATGTTGCTTATTGAGAGGGCCTGGAGACATACCTATCCTGAGGAGCAGCTGGAAACTGGAGAGTTGGTCTCTCATGAGATCAAGCGTCTGAGGAAGAAGGATAATTGGGGTAGATCTGGAGCTCCATCTTCTGCTGCTGCCATGGAGACCGAGGACGAGGCTGATGCCGGTGATGATGATGAGGATTATGTGCCTCCTGGGACAGAGCCTTCTGCGGCAGAGCCCTCTTGGGCAAAGAAGCTCAAACGCAAGATGAAGAAGCTGTTCTGCATGGAGTCTCACGGTCAGTACTTGACTCATGTGGCTGAGAAGAAGGCAAGGGGACGTCATAAGGAGCTCATGCGTCAGATGGGTGCGACCGTCACCAGCGGCTCTGAGGGTCAGATTACTGAGGAGGAGGAGTGGATCCAGCAGCACTGTCCGTGGACTGATTCAGATGCCGAGCAGTTTTCGGGCGAGGACGGCAGTGCAGATGATCACGCAGAGTCCTGATGTTCGAGATCCTCAGCATGCTCTCACCTGGAGCCGTAGGTTAGCTCTTTGCCCCTTTTGGTGTCTCGATGCCAAAGGGGGAGAGAGTTTAGGGATTTGCGTCGTTGTGTTGCGAGTGTGTCTTTGCCATTGTGCTTTCGTTGTGTGCTACCTTGTGCTTTGCTTGGTTTTGTGTTCTGTGAAACTTTAGTTCAAGCCATATGGTGTGAGACATATGCTACCCTATCCTTATCATATCTTTATCTTTGTCTCTAGTCATTTGATATCTCATGAGTTATATGCTTCATTATGTTATATATCCTGCTATCTTTTATCTCGCTTAGGTTGTTGGTCTCTAAAATACAGGGGGAGTGTTGATCCTAGTATGTGTGTCGTGCAGTCCAAAGCACTTATCTTGATGGCACACATCTAGGGGGAGCCCGTCTATATTTTAGAGATTTGGGGTTTGCTTATGTCCTTTGTCTTTTCCCAGTTGTGCAAATCCCGTATTGTCATCAATCCACCAAAAAGGGGGAGATTGTAAGGGCATATTTATCCCTAAGATGTTTTGGTGATTGATGACAATGCTTTTGCGGACTAATCGTGTGCATTGAGTGTTTTTTAGAGATTCATCCTTTTGGCACGAGACGATTCCCTCCCCTCGGAGCTTGAAGCGAAGACGGTGTAGTCCTTTCGGATTAGTTTGGTGGACTAGTTTCATAGGGATCACCGTACTATCAAGAGGGAGTCCGTTTTGGAAAGGCTAGGGCGGAATCATCACGTACACTTCCTTTGCCCCTCCCTCCGAGCCTTTCCGTTTCAATGATGGGCTCGTTTCTCTTCTCAGTGTGCCCTCTCTAGTCACAGCGGTAGTACCGCGGGCCGGAGCGGTAGTACCGCTTGGGTGCTACAAGCGGTAGTACCGCTCTGGAGCGGTAGTACCGCCCAGAGCAGTAGTACCGCTGGTAGCCCCCAACTGTGTGCTCTCTCTGGTCCCAGCGGTAGTACCGCGGGACGGAGCGGTAGTACCGCTTGGGTGCCACAAGCGGTAGTACCGCTCTGGGAGCGGTAGTACCGCTCCAGAGCAGTAGTACCGCTAGTATCCCCCAGCCGTAGTACCGCGGTGGTCTCGTGCTAGTACCGCCTCGATTCGAGGGCTCTTTTTTCGTGTCGGGTTTTACGGTACTGGCCGCGGCTGTGGGGGCCGTAGTACCGCTCGTATGCGGTAGTACCGCCCTCCCACCGCGGTAGTACCGCTGTGGGCCAAGCGGTAGTACCGCGTTGAGGAGCGGTAGTACCGCGTTGAGGAGCGGTAGTACCGCTTATAGTGGCAAGCGGTAGTACCGCTGGAACAGCGGTAGTACCGCTCTCTGCGGGGCAGAAGTGGGGTAACGGTTGGTTTGTTCCCCCCACTATATAAAGGGGTCTTCTTCCCCAAAGTTGAACTACCTCTTTCCCCAAAAGCTCCATTGTTGCTCCAAGCTCCATTTTCGCCCGATCTCTCTCCCTAGCCAATCAAACTTGTTGATTTTCTTGGGATTGGTTGAGAAGGCCACGATCTACACTTCCACCAAGAGAAATTTGATTCCCCCCACTTATCCCTAGCGGATCTTGTTACTCTTGGGTGTTTGAGCACCCTAGACGGTTGAGGTCACCGCGGAGCCATAGTCCACTGTGGTGAAGCTTTGTGGTGTCGTTGGGAGCCTCCAATTAAGTTGTGGAGATTGCCCCAACCTTGTTTGTAAAGGTCCGGTCGCCGCCTTCAAGGGCACCAATAGTGGAATCACGGCATCTCGCATTGTGTGAGGGCGTGAGGAGAATACGGTGGCCCTAGTGGCTTCTTGGGGAGCATTGTGCCTCCACACCGCTCCAACGGAGACGTACTTCCCTTCAAAAGGAAGGAACTTCGGTAACACATCCTCGTCTTCACCGGCTCCACTCTTGGTTATCTCGTTCCTTTTCTTTCGAAAGTTTACTCGAGTTATATCTCTTACTTGCTTGCGTGCTTGTTGTCATTGCATCATATAGGTTGTTCACATAGTTGCATATCTAGACAACCTATTTTGATGCAAAGTTTAATTTGGTAAAGAAAAGCTAAAAATTGTTAGTTGCCTATTCACCCCCCTCTAGTCAACTATATCGATCCTTTCACCGTGCCTATCGAATCCGATTGGGCACCGATCATGGAGTTTACCTCCGCAGATATCTTTCAGCACTCGCCCTTTAGCGACGTGCTAAACTCGTTGAGGTCTCTCTCCTTGTCAGGAGACCCTTGGCTGAACTATGTCCGACTAGAATGGGATGCGGACGACGAAGAAATTCGCTCCCCACCCACCACCCACTTAGTAGCCACTGTCGACGATTTAACCGACATGCTCGATTTTGGCTCTGAAGACATCGACGGTATGGACGACGATGCAGGAGACGAACAGGAACCACCGCCCGCAGGGCGCTGGACTGCCACCTCATCATATGATATATACATGGTGGACACCCCCAAAGAAAGCGATGGCGATAAGACAGCGGAGGATAATCCCTCCAAGAAGCAATCCAAGTACCGACGTCAGCGGTGCCGCTCTAAGTCCCGCCATAGCAAAAGCAGCGATACCGGCACAAGAGACAATAACGCTCCGAATAGTGCCAAAGACGACGACAACCCCCTCCAGCCAGACCTCGAGCGGGAGGATGAACAAGCTAGCCCTCCAGAACAGGCAGCAGACGGAGAATCGGAGGATGACAACTACATGCCTCTCTCCGAAGATGAGGTGAGCCTCGAGGACGAAGAATTTATCGTGCCTGAGGATCCCGTCGAGCAGGAGCGCTTCAAGCGCCGACTTATAGCCACAACAAACAGCCTGAAGAAAAAGCAACAACAGCTTCGAGCTGATCAAGATCTGCTAGCGGATAGATGGACTGAAGTCCTGGCGGCCGAGGAATACGAACTCGAGCGCCCAACCAAGAGTTACCCAAAGCGTAGGTTGCTACCCCAACTCGAGGAGGAAGCATTAAAACCTACATTACCAGCGTATGATGCGGCTGATCGGCCACCTCATGGCCGAGACAGAGGGGCATATCAGCCCGAAGTCCAGCCCGCACCCCGTCGCCAGACAAACAAAACCACCAAGGCCCGGGGCAACACATGGGACCCGCGAGACGCATTGGAAAACAAAACAGGACATACAAGATCGATCTATGGATCACGGGGTCGTGCCCCAATGCGTGACGATGATCGTCACGCTGGATACACTAAAAGCAAATCCGGCCGGGCCGAATACAGCAGACAAGACTCTTATGAACTGCGTCGTGACATAGCCTGGCACAGAGGCGCCGCACACCCCCTATGCTTCACTGATGAAGTAATGGATCATGAATTCCCAGAAGGATTTAAACCCATGAATATTGAATCATATGATGGTACTACAGAACCCGCGGTATGGATAGAAGATTTCTTCCTCCACATTCACATGGCCCGCGGGGACGATCTACACGCCATCAAGTACCTCCCGCTAAAACTCAAAGGGACGGCTCAGCATTGGCTGAATAGCTTGCCGGCAAACTCCATCGGAAGTTGGGAGAGCCTAGCTAATGCATTCCTGGACAATTTCTAGGGCACTTATGTGCGACCACCGGATGCTGACGATTTAAGTCATATAACTCAGCAGCCAGGGGAATCGGCCATGAAATTCTGGACCCGGTTCCTAACTAAGAAGAACCAAATTGTCGACTGTCCGGATGCAGAGGCCTTAGCGGCATTTAAGCATAACATCCGTGACAAGTGGCTCGCCCGGCACCTCGGTCAAGAGAAGCCAAAATCCATGGCAGCCCTCACGACACTTATGACCCGCTTTTGCGCGGGCGAAGATAGCTGGTTGGCCCGTAGCAACAACACAGCAAGCAAATCTAGCACATCAGAAGCCAAAGATAGCAACGGCAAACCCCGACGCAACAAACACAAGCGCCGCAAATATGGTGAAAATGCCGAAAATACTGCGGTTAATGCCGGATTTAGTGGCTCCAAGTCCGGTCAGCGGAGAGGGCCGCTCAAAAATAACAACTCGGGTCCGTCCAGTCTGGACCGCATACTCGATCGCCAATGCCAAATTCATGGCACCCCGGGAACGCCAGCCACCCATACCAATAGAGAATACTGGGTCTCCAAACAAGCCGGCAGGGCAGGCGCCAAAAACAAAGATGGGGGGTCCCAAAGCGATGATGGCGACGAAGAGCCCAGATCACCAAATACAGGGGGGCAATTTCCCCCACAAATCCAAATGGTGAACGTGGTAAACAACACCCACGTTCCCCACCAGGACCGAATGTGCACCCTTAGGGATGCCGACTTTACGGAACCAGTCGTCCCACAATATAAACTAGGGCCGGTCACCTTCAACCACACAGATCGTCCGGTCAACGCCAATCAGGGCAATCCAGCCGCACTAGTCCTTGACCCAATAATTAACGGGTTCCACCTCACACGAGTCCTTATGGACGGAGGCAGCAGTCTAAAGCTGCTTTACCAGGACACAGTGCGCAAGATGGGCATCGATCATTCGATGATCAAACCCACTACAGCCACTTTCAAAGGCATTATACCAGGTGTGGAAGCCAGTTGTACAGGCACCATTGCCCTCGAGGTAGTCTTCGGATCACCAGACAATTACCATACAGAAGAGTTAACCTTTGAAATCGTCCCCTTCCGCAGTGATTATCAGGCACTGCTCGGATGAACCGCGTTCGCTCGATTTAACGCGGTACCACATTATGCCTACCATAAGCTCAAGATGCCCGGTCCACGCGGCGTCATCACGGTTAAGGGCAAGGCCGACCTTTCCTTCGGCAGCAACAAGTACACCGCTGCCTTAACAGCAGAAGCAATGAGCAGCACTTTGCAGCCGAACCTCGAGTCGACGGCCAGGCTCCCGGATACCGCCAAAGGACTTCGAACTACTTCGTGGCAGCATAGCCCGGCTCGTCCAGAGATCAATTAAACACTCCGGCGAAGGCCAAGATAGGCCGCATATAGCAGCTCAACCGCTCTCCGGCACACAAACATTTCTTACATTTCATTTGCAGGCTCACCTTTGCGTCGACCAGGACGGGCGATATGGAGGCAGCCCGAACGCGCAAGGGAATCCTTAGATATTCCCCACGATGACCATCCAACAATACTCCGGATCCGCACGTAGCTTCTTCTTCCCTGGTCTCAGCAGGTTCCACAGTCATATTTATTTTCCATTATTACCTGTCTTATACGCATCGACGTACTATTCAAATAAAATATGTGGATTTGTATGGCGCTTTTCTGCTGTCATTTCTTATTGAAACTCTTTTGTCGAGTGTCATCCGTACACCGCGATATGCCTTTAAACGTGCTAGGGGCTTCGTTTTACCCACAGTACGGCAATAAAGTCCGAACACCTTCGTGGAAGTTCGGCACCCCGAACTTATAGCATTATATGCATCAGCTCCGAATCATGTCTTGGGTCAATAGTTGGGTTTGCCCGGCTCCCATGTTTTGGTACCTTACGTTCCGCTATATCGGCTAAGGTAGCACTGGGAGAACTACTGCGATTGTGTCCCGGTTCTTCCGGACGAGCACCTCAGTAGAGAAAGCCGAAAATTGACTGTCATGATACGGCGAGAGCTGGTCAGCTGTTCGAGAGGTCGTAAAATCTTTAAGGATTTCTCCCGCATAATGCCATAACCAATGCAGCGTGCGATGAATCGGTTTTTCCTCCGATCAGGTGCTTATAGAGCCCCTAGTACGGTCTTCCGAATACCAGGGGCTGTGCCTACCTTACTAAAGCTCCTATGGCTAAGTGAGAGTGATAAAGCCCTATAGTCCGATTGCTTGGTTCGTTGTGCCGAGCACCTCCTTCGAAGGACCCAAAACTGGGATAAAGAGTGCTCAGGTTTATCCCGAACACCCCCGTACTTCTTACGTGGGGGCAGAAGCCGACGACTGGCCAACTCTCAGGTTTAACATATAAAACGGCCGCACAGGAGGGTAAACTTTTATATAACAGGAAATAAATAATATAAATGACCCTGTTTAGACATTACAAAGTACAACATGATTTGCATTCATGGAAATATAATGTCCTTGGTACATAGCTCCGCTGCAAGGTAGGATCCTTTCAGGACACTTTCATAATATAATTCGGGCTTGCGGTGTTCTTCCCCTCTAGCGGCCCTTCGGTCATCAGCTTCTCAGCATCCATCTTCCCCCAGTGCACCTTTGCGCGGGCGAAGGCCATTCGCGCACCCTCTATGCAGACCGACCGCTTGATGACGTCAAGTCGAGGGCAAGCGCTTACAAGCCGCTTCACGAGCCCGAAGTAGCTGCTTGGAATCGGCTCGGCGGGCCATAGCCGGATAATCAAATCCTTCATGGCTAGTTCCGCAGCCTTATGCAGTTCGATCATCTGTTTCAGTTGATCGGCAAAAGGCACCGGATAATTCGGTGCCAAATACTGTGACCAGAAGAGCTTATCCGCAGTGTTCCTTTCTTCGGCCCGGTAGAATTGGGCGGCATCCGATATGCTGCGGGGCAACTTCGCAAATACCCCTGGAGAAATCCGAATTCAAACTTAGAAAAATAATTTTCTACTCAAATACTTGCTTTACATGGAAAGAGCCTTACCCGCCGCGACCTTCCTCGCCTCTTGGATCTCCTGCAGGGCGCCTTGGGTTTCCCCCTGGGCAGCGCGCGCGGCCTGATGCGCCTTGGTGAGTTTGGATTCTTTCTCCGTTAAACTCTGCTCCAAGGTCTCGCATTTCTTCACGGCCTCTTGAAGCTTTTGCTCAGCTTCAATGACCCTGGCCTCGTGTTTCTCACGGAGGGCCTACTCTGCGGCTGCCTTTTCCTCGGCCTTGGCCACAGCCTTCTTAAGAGCCTCGACTTCGGTCATCATCCCTAGAGAAAATCAGGGAACATATTTTATCATACTGGAAATTTGATCGCACTAAACGCGAACAAAACTTGTGCATACCTTGTTTATCTCCCAACTGCATTTTCAACTGGCCAAGTTCTTCTTTGGCCTGCTCCAGACTTTGGTTCAGTCCGGAGATCTCCGCAGTATGAGAGGCAGCAGCCGCTACAGACGCCTGCTTATAACAGAAGAGAAATAGATGTCATTCAATGAGTCTTCCCGCAAACATAAATTTGATCCTCTGTTCGGCTTCTTCTTTCACCGAACAATGTATCAGGGGCTACTATCCATACCATGACACTCTTCGAAAAACATACCTCAAAACCTTTTATAAGGCTGATACAGGCTCCATTCAGTTCACTCTCAGCAGACTGAATCTTCTCAATCACCGCACCCATAAGGGCACGGTGTTCATCGACGATGGAGGCGCTCTTCAGCGCCACCAACAAAGCATCCGACACCTCTGGTTGGACAGAGGTTGCCGGTATGCCCCCTCCAGCTGAGAGAGGTTGCCTGCCTGATTCTGGAGCCGTATTGGTCTTCGAAACTGCATCCGGTTGGGAGTCGAATTCAAGATGGCCCCCGCCGTCAGCTCCCATGGGAATTTTCTCCCCCATATGTTCGGCCCCTGAAGTTTGACCTCCAGGCGCCGCCTTCACGGTCTTTTCCTCTCCTCCTTGGCCGGGGTCCCTCTGGGACGAAGCCTCGGTGGTATTCACCTGTTCGAAGGAAGGGGCCTTCGGGGGCGTCCCGCTCTCCATAGCATCCGAGCTCAGCGAATCCTCCGATGAGGATTGTTCGGTACGGGACCTCGCCGGACTACAAAAAATATGGCTCAGGTTAAAATATTATGCCATGATGAGTCTGGACGCATAAACATATTCGGACTGTATATACTCACGAGTTCACCAGGGGCTGGGCCCTGGGATCCCACGCCGGGCCGCTGTCAGCGGCGGCAGTGGACTCCTTCGGAAGAGGAGCTTTTCCCCTTTTAGGCGACTCGGCCTCCAAGTGTGCGGAGGCCGTCCTCTTCTTTCTTTCCCCCGCAGGGGATTCATCTTCCTCCCATCCTCTTCGGAGGCGGAACGGGCATTAGAGCCTTCGGATATTGTGTTCGAAGTGCCGCGGCGACGAAGGCCGCCCCGGGTCTTTTTGGCCTCCTTCTCGGCCATCTTCTTCGGCACCTTGTAAGGCGCCGGGACCAGCATCTTCGTCAGAAGTGGGACGGCCGGTTCTTCGGGCAGCGGGGCCGGACAATGGATCCGCTCCGCCTTCTTCGTCCAGCCCTAGGAGAGTTGTGGAAAACACATTAAGCACTCCCCTTGGGTTATGCGGATAAAAAGTATGATTACTTACCGAACTTGCAGGGCGGGACAGTTGGTATCCGCGGTCTTCGGCGGAGTCCGGCCATGATTTGCTGGACTTGAAAAGCACCTTCCAGATGTCCTTGTGCGAGGAGCCGAAAAGCTCTTGCAAGGTTTGGTGCTTGGACGGATCGAATTCCCATAGATTGCAAGTCCGGTGTTGACAAGGCAGGATCCGGCGAACTAACATCACCTGGACCACATTGACAAGTTCAATGTTCTTGTCTCCCATATCTTTAACGCGCATCTGGAGCACCGACAATTCGTCGGACAAGGACCAGTTCAGGCCCTTCTTGACCCAGGATGTAAGCCGCAGGGGGGCACCGGATCAAAACTCGGGAGTAGCGGCCCATTCTGTGCCGCGCGGCTCGGTGATGTAAAACCACTGCTGTTGCCACTCCTTGATGGAATCGTTAAAGGTGCCTGTTGGCCATGTAACGTTGGGCATCTTGCTCACCATAGCGCCCCCGCACTTGGCGTGCTCGCCACCCACGACCTTGGGCTTCACATTAAAAATCTTCAGCCATAAGCCGAAATGTGGCGAGATGCGGAGAAAAGCCTCGCACACGACAATGAATGTCGAGATGTTGAGGAAGGAATTAGGGGACAGATCATGAAGATCGATCCCATAATAATACATGATGCCGCGAACGAACGGGTGGAGGGGAAACCCTAGCCCACGGACAAAGTGAGGGAGGAATACAACCCTCTTGGGGTTCCGGAGTAGGGACGACCTGTCCCACCGTCGGGAGACGATGGCTGATTTTCTTGGCCAGATACCCGGCCTCCCGAAGCTTTTTGATATCCTTCTCCTGGACGGTAGAGGCCATCCATTTGCCTCCTGCTCCGGATCCGGACATTTACGGAAGGCCTTTGTGGGCAGAGAAGATGAACGCTTGGGCGCTGGAGCTTCGGCAGAGGGGAATGGATCGGGAAGAAGAAAGCATGGGGGCGAAAGGGAGTCCTTATCCCCTTATAAAGGCAGCAGGGATTCTGCGCCTCCCCACTTGCCTGGTAAAACCGCTTATTCCCCAAGCGTCATAATTGATGGCGCGGTTGGGTTACCCGCACCCGTATTGATGAGAATCCCGTGATAAGGGGAACACGATCTCTGCTTCGACAAGACATGCCAATAAAACCGCCTCGCGAAATGTGCAGTGGCAGGCTGGGAGAAACGGTTCGAATAATGACCAGGCCATGGTGTGATGTCACGTTATGAAAAGTTGTCAGCAGATTAGATTTGTGGAAATATTATTCTCTCTACGGTGGTATGTGGAATTTGTTTTACAGAGCCGGACACTATCCTTGTGTTCGAAATCTTCTATGGAGTATTCGGAGGAGGAACCCGCTTTGCAATGCCGAAGACAATCTGCTCGCCGGACTCATCGTCATTGAAGCCTGGTTCAGGGGCTACCGAGGGAGTCCTGGATTAGGGGGTCCTCGGATAGCCGGACTATATACTTTAGCCGGACTGTTGGACTATGAAGATACAAGATTGAAGACTTCGTCCCGTGTCCGGATGGGACTCTCCTTGGCGTGGAAGGCAAGCTTGGCAATACGGATATGTAGATCTCCTCCCTTGTAACCGACTCTGTGTAACCCTAGCCCCCTCCGGTGTCTATATAAACCGGAGGGTTTAGTCCGTAGGACAACAACAATCATACCATAGGCTAGCTTCTAGGGTTTAGCCTCTACGATCTCGTGGTAGATCAACTCTTGTAATACTCATATCATCAAGATCAATCAAGCAGGAAGTAGGGTATTACCTCCATTGAGAGGGCCCGAACCTGGGTAAACATCGTATCCCCCCGCCTCCTGTTACCATCCGCCTTAGACGCACAGTTCGGGACCCCCTACCAGAGATCCGCCGGTTTTGACACCGACACTAGGTATTCAAGATTAGTAAAAAAACTTTTTTATGAGTGTTTTGAATACTAAGAGAAGTTTGATGCTTGATGATTGTTTTGAGACATGGAGGTAGTGATATTAAAGTTGTGCTAGTTGAGTAGTTGTGAATTTGAGAAATACTTGTGTTGAAGTTTGCAAGTCCCGTAGCATGCACGTATGGTAAACGTTATGTAACAAATTTGAAACATGAGGTGTTCTTTGATTGTCCTCCTTATGAGTGGCGGTCGGGGACGAGCGATGGTCTTTTCCTACCAATCTATCCCCCTAGGAGCATGCACGTAGTGCTTGGTTTTTGATGACTTGTAGATTTTTGCAATAAGTATGTGAGTTCTTTATGACTAATGTTGAGTCCATGGATTATACGCACTCTCACCTTTCCATCATTGCTAGCCTCTTCGGTACCGTGCATTGCCCTTTCTCTTGAGAGTTGGTGCAAACTTCGTCGGTGCATCCAAACCCCGTGAATATGATACACTCTCTCACACATAAACCTCCTTATATCTTCCTCAAAACAGCCAGCATACCTACCTATTATGGCATTTCCATAGCCATTCCGAGATATATTGCCATGCAACTTTCCACCGTTCCGTTTATCATGACACGTTCATCATTTTCATATTGCTTTGCATGATCATGTAGTTGACATAGTATTTGGGGCAAAGCCACCATTCATAACTCTTTCATACATGTCACTCTTGGTTCATTGCATATCCCGGTACACCGCCGGAGGCATTCATATAGAGTCATACTCTGTTCTAGTATCGAGTTGTAATCATTGAGTTGTAAATAAATAGAAGTGTGATGATCATCATTTTCTAGAGCATTGTCCCAAGTGAGGAATAAAAAAAGAAAAAAAGAGAGAAAGGCCATAAAAAAGAGAAGGCCCAAAAAAATGAGAGAAAAAGTGAGAAGGGACAATGTTACTATCCTTTTACCACACTTGTGCTTCAAAGTAGCACCATAATCTTCATGATAGAGAGTCTCTTGTTTTGTCACTTTCATATGCTAGTGGGAATTTTTCATTAAAGAACTTGGCTTGTATATTCCAACAATGGGCCTCCTCAAGTGCCCTAGGTCTTCGTGAGCAAGCAAGTTGGATGCACACCCACTTAGTTTCTTTTGTTGAGCTTTCATATATTTATAGCTCTAGTGCATCCGTTGCATGGCAATCCCTACTCCTTGCATTAACATCAATCGATGGGCATCTCCATAGCTCATTGATTAGCCTCGTTGATGTGAGACTTTCTCCTTTTTTGTCTTCTCCACATAACCCCCATCATCATATTCTATTCCACCCATAGTGCTATATCCATGGCTCACGCTCATGTATTGCGTGAAGGTTGAAAAAGTTTGAGATTACTAAAGTATGAAACAATTGCTTGGCTTGTCATCGGGGTTGTGCATGATGAGAGCATTCTTGTGTGACGAAAATGGAGCATGACTAAACTATATGATTTTGTAGGGATGAACTTTCTTTGGCCATGTTATTTTGAGAGGACATAATTGCTTAGTTAGTATGCTTGAAGTATTATTATTTCTATGTCAATATTAAACTTTTATCTTGAATCTTTCGGATCTGAATATTCATACCACAATTAAGAAGAATTACATTGAAATTATGCCAAGTAGCATTCCACATCAAAAATTCTGTTTTTATCATTTACCTACTCGAGGACGAGCAGGAATTAAGCTTGGGGATGCTTGATACGTCTCCAACGTATCTATAATTTTTGATTGCTCCATGCTATATTATCTTCTGTTTTGGACATTATTGGGCTTTATTATACACTTTTATATTATTTTTGGGACTAACCTATTAACCGGAGGCCCAACCCAGAATTGCTGTTTTTTGCCTATTTCAGAGTTTCGCAGAAAAAGAATATCAAACGGAGTCCAAACGGAATGAAACCTTCGGGAACATGATTTTCGGAACGAACATGATCCAGAGGACTTGGACCCTACGTCAAGAAAGCTACCAGGAAGCCACGAGGTAGGGGGCGCGCCTACCCCCCTGGGCGCGCCCTCCACCCTCATGGGCCCCACGTTGCTCCACCGACGTACTCCTTCCTCCTATATATACCTACGTACCCCCAAACTACCAGATACGGAGCCAAAAACCTAATTCCACCGCCGCAACCTTCTGTACCCGTGAGATCCCATCTTGGGGCCTGTTCCGGAGCTCCGCCGGAGGGGGCATCGATCACGGAGGGCTTCTACATCAACACCATAGCCTCTCCGATGATGTGTGAGTAGTTTACCTCAGACCTTCGGGTCCATAGTTATTAGCTAGATGGCTTCCTCTCTCTTTTTGGATCTCAATACAATGTTCTCCCCCTCTCTTGTGGAGATCTATTTAATGTAATCTTCTTTTGCGGTGTGTTTGTTGAGACCGATGAATTGTGGGTTTATGATCAAGTTTATCTATGAACAATATTTGAATCTTCTGAATTCTTTTATGTATGATTGGTTATCTTTGCAAGTCTTTTTGAATTATCAGTTTGGTTTGGTCTACTAGATTGATCTTTCTTGCAATGGGAGAAGTGCTTAGCTTTGGGTTCAATCTTGCGGTGTCCTTTCCCAGTGACAGTAAGGGCAGCAAGGCACGTATTGTATTGTTGCCATCGAGGATAACAAGATAGGGTTTATATCATATTGCATGAGTTTACCCCTCTACCTCATGTCATCTTGCTTAAAGCGTTACTCTGTTCTTATGAACTTAATATTCTAGATCATGCTGGATAGCGGTCGATGTGTGGAGTAATAGTAGTAGATGCAGGCAGGAGTCGGTCTACTTGTCTCGGACGTGATGCCTATATACATGATCATACCTAGATATTCTCATAACTAAGCTCAATTCTGTCAATTGCTCAATAGTAATTTGTTCACCCACCGTAAAATACTTATGCTCTTGAGAGAATCACTAGTGAAATCTATGGCCCCCGGGTCTATTTTCCATCATATTAATCTCCCAACACTTAGCTATTTCCGTTGCCTTTTATTTTGTTTTGCATCTTTATCACAAAAATACCAAAAATATTATCTTATCATATCTATCAGATCTCACTCTCGTAAGTGACCGTGTAGGGATTGACAACCCCTTATCGCGTTGGTTGCGAGGATTTATTTGTTTGTGTAGGTGCGAGGGACTCGTGCGTGGCCTCCTACTGGATTGATACCTTGGTTCTCAAAAACTGAGGGAAATACTTACACTACTTTGCTGCATCACCCTTTCCTCTTTAAGGGAAAACCAACGCAGTGCTCAAGAGGTAGCATGTGCGAGATCCCCTTTTTTTGGGCGAGCGGTTGACGATCGGTCGAATACCCAGCCAGACACTGTTATCGTAATAAATACCGAGCCTATCTGTTGTTGTTTTATTTTACAATCAATTTGTCACAAAATCCTCAACGAAAGCAATTGTACGCACCAAAACCACGAAGAAGCGAATCACACAACTTTTCTTTAACACATTACAGACGCAAGCGCTCATATACACGCGCATATACTCACCCCTATGAACGCATACACGCATACCCTATCCCTATGAGCACCTCTGAAAGACTGAGCTGGCATATCATAATCCTGAAATAAATTCAGGAATAAATGCGAGCACCAGAATTTGAGGGCCTCTTTGATTCGCAGGATTGTCAAAATGAAGGAATAGGAAAAATACAGGAATATGATGGCATGTCCCATAGTATCCTACAGGATTTGAAAGAATGTTTGATAGCGCAGGAAAAACAAAGAAATTCTATAAAGAGGTTTGAGTGGATGAAAATTTTCCTCTAAAATGTAGTATAAATGGATCCTATGGAAAAATTCCTAAGGCTGCCAATCCTATGAATCAAACAAACATCACAGAAAAAATTCCTAAGGGTTCAAATCCTCCAAAAATCCTATGCAATTCCTTTGAATCAAAAGAGCCCTGAATCCTGGTGGGCTGGGGATACCATAATCACTCTAACCATCCAACGTTGGTTCGCGCGAAGCACACAACTAATAGAACCTTTTCCGATAAGAGTGCTAGGCTAGTAGGCTCCACAGAAACCTCATGATCCTCCCATTTCATAATGTAATGCCTATAATTTGTTTTCAAAAGTCAAACTATCTAAAGTTTGACCATGTTTATACACAAAAAAATGTACATTAGAAACACTAAATGCATATCATTGGATATATCATCAGCTATATTTTCATATTGTATATGTTTGAAATTGAATATATAAATTTTTTTCTCTATAAACTCGGTCAAAGTTTGACTAATTTGATTTTTTAGAAAATTTATACACACTATTATGGAACGGAGGCAGTATAAATCGACATAGTAAAACATGACACATGCAGAGTGTGCTTGCACCAACTGGAAATCTTTATTTAGGAGTGTAGCTGCCAAACCTAGTTTCAATGTCTGACGGGACACTTATCGAACGGGAACAAATTATGTACAGAAATAATCGAAAAAAAAACCCTAAAACATGTGCAGAAATATAAAAAAATCGTTACCATGGACGCACCCGGTACGCAACACGTGGCATGCTAGGGCGCCTTCCGCGGTGCCCGCTGCGGCTGCCCCGAAGGGTACCCGTCCGTTAGTTAATCCCGAATTCCCCTCTGCCTTCCCTCATCCCTCAGAAATCAGAATCATCAGAAAGAAAAAACGCGATTCCCCTCTGCCGTCTCCCGCCCGCGATTCCCCCCTCTGCCCGTTATTACTCGCCGCAGCCGCCTGCCTCGACGCCCACTCGCCGTTGCCGGACGCCCAGAAGGCCAGGAGCCACCTGCGGCCAGTCCGCCCCGCCCAGCCCCGTCCGGCCAACAGCGGCACCATCGCGCTCGGCAGGCGGCAGCAACCAGCAGTGCTGCCCGGCGGCCGGCGGCAGTGTGCAGGCGTGCAGCAGCCAGCGCACAGACCTTTGTCTTCAGTACGCACTGCCCAACCCCCGTTCCCCAATTTCATCATTACTCGTTAGGGTTATTGTCTTTATAATTATATATATTGAGAAAACATTGCCCCTGTGTATGGAATATTCGTTGTCTGTGCCCAATCCCCGTTGGCATGGCATACTTGCTGTCAATTTTCTTTAGCGGTGGACCACCCGTTCCAAAATCCTAGACCCTTCACTGCCCGTAACAATGGTAATAAGGGCACAATATGTGATGCTATTGCTGGGAGTGTCGTACCTTGCTGATTAGTTTTTATTGTGACTGAATTTGTTGGGAAGATAACCCTGTAAGGCTGTAATGCCTTGATGGCCTTTATTTATTTGACTTGTTCTCAAGTACCGATGACACCATATTTTTATTCTAATATTTAGTATTATGGTGTTGTTCTCTTGTTCGCTTCTACGATAAACACAGCAAGAAATTACAAAGAAGTTAAACATCAAACAACTACAGCCCAAGGGCATTTGGCATTAGACTTTTCATTTAGAGAACTCATAAATAAAGTACGCGGAGGGGACAGAAGCCGAAAAGAACCAGACTGCAGTTTCTCAGGGTCTTCTTTCCATCACTGAATCTGTAGGGTAGCTAAGCTTAAGCCGTTTCTGGAGAAGCTCCAGCGTAAAGAACCGTGCCCTAATTTCCTTTCTCCTTTTCGTCTGTGCAGTTTATTTATGGTGCTTATTTCCCACCTCAGTTAAATGGGACAAGGGGAGAAAGATTCAGCTGATAACTTGGTCTCTCCATCTGATGATAGGAATGAGCTGCAAGTGGAAGGTACGTGCATTGAATTTGTCAGAGCACATATCTGCAAAGCAGAATAACTGGATGCATATTTATTCTCATCCAAAATAATGCAAATGAAATCAGTAAATTGGAAATCCAGATCTTCAATGGAAAAATATTTATTTGCAGACTTTATATCTCCATGGTTAGGAAACAGAAGTTCCTGAGTCTAATAATAAAATAATTTTTTGTCTGTCTGATATCATTTATGACATTATACCTTATTAGCTGATGAACATTTTGTTTTTCCCATGTTATAGTTTTGCTCTCCTATTATCTTGCAACATAATACCAGCCTTTTCTCGTTCACCTAGCACCTTGCATCTCTGTATAGCTTTTCTAGCAAAGGGACACTTGTCTATCTTATACTACGTATTTGATTCCATCCATAAATCAATTTTCCCTCCTATGCTCTGAGTTCCAGTATTGATAAGAATTCGAGTTCTTATTATTCTTATATGTTATGGTATGAATATGCCATACCAATTCGTTATCTTTGGATGATGGATGAGATTCCATGGATAGAGAGCCAGTTCTAATAGACTTATGGAACTTTCCCATTCAGCCATGGATGCTTAACCAATTTTGGGTTGGGCGCTTTAACCATTCAGCCATGGATGCTTAACAGGGATCATCGTACATCGTAAATAACCAATTTTCATATAGAAAGACATATCATAGAAAAATGAAATCGTTTTTTTTAAACAATCGGAAATATTTCGAGATGGCAAATATTCGGAGATGACTATGAAAACACCTCTCTGGATCCTCCAATTGAAAGATAGATTGGGAGGGATCAAGAATCCTAATTCTCGCTATTTGGAATTGATCCAATTCTATTGAGTCTGATTCATAGTTATCATTTCTCTTTAGCAAAGAATGACCTTGGTTATCAAAGTATTGAACAACCGGGATCCATTTACTTATGATACCTAGTTGGCATTGATAAGAATGACCTAGTGAATTATGAGTTTAATAGATCGTTCTTCCTCTCTGCTCCATGTATTCAGTCAAGGAATCAAAACACGGTGCACATGTCTGATGTAATAGTAGAGGCCTTCTCTCTGCTCCATGTATTTGGTCAAGGAATCAAAACACCTTGTTCATGATATTTGTTACTCTTACAGATCTACGTGTGAAGGAAAGATGCTTTGAGCAGAGAGAAGCTCTTCCTGGGGAGCCTCGCTGTGTTATATGTGGTCGATACGGGGAATATATATGTGATCAGACTGATGATGATATCTGTAGTGTGGAATGCAAGACTGCTCTTCTTGCTAGAATTGCTGCTGAAACAAAGATACCAGTAAAAGCACCAGCACGCGTAAAAGTTCCGTTTGGTGATGAGAGCTTCTGTGTCCGAGACAATAATTTTCCCGATATACCGAGTTTGCATGCCAGCCAGATTGCTTCACTGAGAAAAAAACTTGACATTTGTGTCAAGGGTGAGGCAATTCCTGATCCAATCATGTGTTTCTCTTCCTGTGGTCTTCCTGAGAAGCTTGTGCACAATCTTGATGCTGCAGGGTATACCATGCCTACTCCGGTGCAGATGCAAGTCATCCCTGCATCAATAAGTAATAGAAGCCTACTTGTCTCTGCAGATACTGGTTCAGGGAAAACAGCTTCTTTTCTAGTTCCTATAATTGCACATTGTTCACGGAGAGAGCTGCAGCAATCTGAAAGCAAGCGTGGGCCCTTGGCTATAGTCCTTGCTCCAACTAGGGAGCTATGCCTACAGGTGGAGGATCAAGCAAAAGTTCTTGGAAAGGGTTTACCATTTAAAACTGCTCTAGTTGTTGGTGGAGATCCCTTGGCTCAGCAAATATATAGAATTGAAAATGGTGTCGAGTTAATTGTGGGCACCCCAGGAAGACTAATTGATCTTCTGATGAAACACAATGTTGACCTTACAGATGTGTCTGTGTTTGTTCTGGATGAAGTGGACTGCCTGCTAGAGAGAGGATTCAGAGATCAGGCCATGCAGATCTTTCGTGCACTCTCATGTCCACAGGTTATGATGTTTTCAGCAACAATACATCCAGAAATTGAGAAATTGTCAAACTCACTGTTGAACAACATGATACATATTTCTTGTGGGAACCCAGGTAAACCAAACAAATCAGTTAGACAAGTGGTAATTTGGGTGGAGTCTAAGCAGAAGAAGCAGAAGATTTTCGAGATAATAAAAAGTAAGCAGCACTTTAAACCTCCTGCTGTTGTATTTGTGAGTTCTAGAGTTGGTGCCGATCTCTTGTCTGAAGCCATTACTGCTGCTACTGGGTTGGAGGTTATTTCTATTCATGGCGAGAAAACAATGAAAGAGAGAAGAGAAAGATTGAGACGGTTTCTCACAGGTGAAGTATCTGTTGTTGTTTGTACAGGGGTCTTGGGACGTGGAATGGATCTTGTGAAAGTACATCAAGTGATTTTGTTTGACATGCCAAATTCCATTGATGAATATATTCACCAAGTTGGAAGAGCGTCTCGGATGGGTAAGGAGGGCGTGGCTATTGTCTTTGTGAATGAGGAAGATAGGAAACTTTTTGGAGAGCTTGCTCAGGTTCTGAAGACTGCAGGAGCTCCAATTCCTCGAGAACTCTCTAATTCAAAATTCACCAGCAGTGTTTCTCTTGGCACTGACAGGAAGAGAAAACTGAGTTCTCGGGCACATTCTTGACCAGTACGCATAACAGAGAGGTGGTCAATCTTCTTAATATGACAACTACATGTGCTACCGGTTATATTGCTTTGTTGTTTGATAGCTGAGGTTAAAGTTTTGTAGGAAGACAGTGCTTGTTGTGCATCCATCTTCGTGTGGATAGGCCGGATATCGGAATTTGTAACTCCTGAAATATATGGCAACTTCCTTGACAGCTTTACCAATGAGTCTAAATACGATTCTTCAGGCCATGTGTCTGGAATCAATTTATGCAGAAAATGTAAACAAGCTACCTTATGTGTAGTTTTATCAAAATGTTGGTCAAACACACATGGTGCAGTTGACTTAAATAATGGTATGATTTGTATTTTCCTTGATTCATTTGTTCAATGTTACACTGATGGTTTCCTGGTTCTTAATTGTTTTCTTTGTGATTCTGGATTATCTGAATTAGGGAAGCCTGGATAGGATTTTAATTGTGAAACCACTGAATGATGAATACTCAAATAAGTATAGTGATTTGAGGTTCAATAATTAATATTGCTTGTGAACAATTCCATAAGAGTAGTGAGCTTTTCTTTTTGGGCAAACGGTAGTGAGGGTAGTAAACCTATACCACTATGGATAGTTGATAGGTGAAGCATCAATGCACAATTTAATGGTCCATTTTGTTAATAGCGAAGCACAATACTGGGACCATTGTTCTGTGGTATTTAGACCTACTTCTAGTGGCAGATTTGATCCTATACTCTAGTGACTGTCCTTGTTCCTTGCAAAGGTATGAAATGGTTTGTAAACTGTGTATGGCTTGTTGCTGACCAAATATGCTGTTTTAACCTGAAATTTATCCATTTGACTAGAAGTAACTGTTCAAATAAATGTTCATACTACATTTTTCTCACATCTTACTCAGACCCTTACTGAGAATATCCATTATTTTGTTTACTTTCTTTTTCTAACTGCATATTTGATACATGTTTAGGAAACATATATTTGTTTCCTTTACTGGGAAAATGTTCGCTAGCGCAATAGTTCAACTACAGTAGTGAACCAGCCGTATAAACAAAATTAGTGTAACCACAAGTAGTATGGCATTCTCTATAAACATCCTTCCACAAGCACATCAATATGTCCTGCCATGGCATCTTTTTACAACTGCAGTGTGGTTCCATTTCAACTACTACAATAACTGACTACACTTTTTTTTATTTTAAACAAACTGTCTGATTTTAACGATTCCCATTTAAGTGGACCACTGGCAATTCTTAATCATGCAAATACAAATTATGCTTTATTTTCTATCTATGCTGCTCCATTCGACCGAAAAAGGCTTTCGCCCAGCTTTATATATAAAGCAACAACCGAGCATTACAACACGACACGGCAAGATACAATGGTGCTGAGGATGGTAGCCCCCTGCCTGGGCGGGCCTCTCCCACCCAAGGCACTGGCGGCGGCTGGGAGTGGACCCCTCGCCTCCTGCGCCGGTCGCTGATGAAGGAGCTTTGCCTCCCTGGTTGGCAAGACCACTCCTGCGCTGTCGCCGCCATGAGAAGTTGCGCCACCAAGACCGGCCAGACCACCACGGCAACCCTCCATGGCCAGGTCTGCGCAGGGCAAGCCGGCAAGACCACTCGAGTCGTCAGGAGGGGCGGCACGGGGGTCGGGGGAGATGGGGAAAGAATTCTCAGCGTGTTTGGCAGCCTGAGGGAAAGGGATTGGGAGTTTACAGAAGGGAGTTTGTCTAGGGATTAGGCTTGAGAAGTAGATTTTTAGTCCAAATCCCCTGTTTGGTGTGTGGTGTGAATTTGGAGGAAGCTTCATCCCACCTGAATTAACAGGGGGAGACTAGGGAAGAGATGCGTGGGAATTAGCCTGTTTAGTTACCTTTCCCCTTCCTCAATTCCCTTGCCCCCAACCAAACAATGGATTATATGCCTCATACCCCTTAAAATCTCATTCCATGTCACTAATTCCCACCAACCAAACACGCTGTCTATATCCTTCCATTCAACAACTTATTCTGACAATTCTATCATGTGGAAACATAATAGACACTCGAATCATATGTATGGTTAATCTGATTTAAACCATAATATGTAGATCTAGCATATGAAAATATAACGATCAGAAAGTAAGTAACTTAATGTGATATGCTTTACAATCTTCATTAAAATGACATCACTGATTTGTTTGAATAGTATTGAAGCAAAGTGTAGAGTTAATGTCGGAGGACCATCACAGCTATCTTGCTGGCCATATTTAATTCATGCTTTTGCAACATGGGAGTTCTTTGACCTGCTAATGTGGTACTAGAAATTATGGAACACATGATACTGGACAATTTAGGGTAGTCATATACTCTTCTGAATAATGAGACATATTACCTAACTATTTCACTTGCCCTTTGTCTTTTTCAAAATTAGATTTACTATGTGTTTGCCGTGTTATAATTTCTTAGTACTTGGATGTGCGTAACTTATTTATTGAACTTATAGGACGACAGAGTGGTCGGAATTAGTCACCAAATTCACCCTGTGATACACATACATGTTAAAGTCCACGACTGTAAATATATACCTTTAGTAATTAGCAATTAGTATATGGCACTTCGCAACCTTGTACATAAAAGATGGAAAAGACCAACATAGGATATAGATCTCTTTAGAGCTGTCCCTGTAGAGCAGGATCCTTTGATGTTGTTTATTCTGTTATTGTGCATCAAGAGTGAAGAGGTGTGTAGTGATGCTACGTGGTAGCTTGCGGCAAAGGGTCGAAGAATGACTTCGAAATGATACTAGATGCACATTACTGCAAAAGTTGGCTGAAGTCTGGAGGAGCAGGTGGAGAAAGCTTTTGGTTGTTGCTTGAAGGATCCCCTTGAGGATGCGAATTGTGGCAGTAAGAGCATCTCCAGCCGTTCGGCCTCCCAGGGCGCCCAAAAAGAGCCCCCTGGGGGCGAGCCGGTGCTAGATTGGCGCGTGGGGGCGACCTAGCTCCCAGTCGTCGGCCCACCGGTCGCCCCGGGTTCGGCGATGTTGCGTACAAAATATATGCAAACTCGGCGACTTTTGCACGAACTCGGCGAAACTTCATTGAAATTTGTACAGAAAACATGCAAACTACGCCTAAACTACGCCAAACTACGCCTAGCCGCCACCGCCGCGGCCGCCGTCGCCGTCGTCTACATGCCGAGAAGCCTGTAGAAGCGGGTGTAGTCGCCGCCTTCGCCGTCGTCGTCGTCGCGTGGCTGGCTTGGGCCGGCGCCGTCCCTGCTGCAGCCTTGGCCAGGGTCGCCGAGGCGCGGTGGCGCGCTGGACGGCCCGACGAGGAGTCGAGGACGATGACGCCGCTCTCCTCGCGCCAGCGGTGCCGGGCCTGGAGCTCCGTGTACGCCCGGCGCTGGCGGCGGACCTGCTCCCGGACGTAGTCCTCCTTCGCCCACTTGAGGGCGGACTCGTTGTCGGGGGCTGCCATCTCGACGTGCTTCGGCTCCACCGGGAGCAGCCCCGGCTCGGGCTTCAGCCGGACCAGGCGGAGGGAGCGCCTCCCCGGAGCCGGACCAGGCGGGGAGGGCCGGGCACCCTCGTTGATGACAGGGCGCCGCTGCGGGTGCGGCGCCTGACCAGCGTCTCCTCCGGCTCGGGCTTGACGGGGCGGAGCGCGGCCGGCGTGCCGGAGCCCGACGACGAGGACAACACCGGCTCCATCCGCCGCGGCGTCCAGGAGCTACCACGGCGGCGAGAGAAGGGCGGCCGCGTCGGGTACTCGAGGCGCGGCACGTTGCCGGTCTCGATGTGGTCGAGGACGGCCTCGAGGGTGCGGCCTGGCACGCCCCACCACTCGCGCCGCCCGTCGGCGTTGAGGCGGCCGCGCGGGATGACGCCGTTGGTGGCGGCGATCTGCTCCTTGCGGCGACGTTGGAAATACGAGGTCCAGAGGTGGTGGCTGTCGGCGGCGTAGCACGGCTCGTTCCGCTGCTCCTCCGTCATGGACGAGCGGATGCGGGTGATCTCGGCCCGCCGCGCCGCCCCTTCGGGCACTGGTGGCACCGGGACGCCGCCGGCGCTCAGCCTCCACGTCCCCGGCACCCGCATGTCCGGGGGCGCCGGGTACTCGGCCTCGTAGATCAGGCGCGCCTCCGGCTCTTGGAGGTGGCGGTGGCCGAAGCCGTTGGCCGTCGCGCCGTCGCTTGGGTACCTCCTCGGCCATCTTTCTCGTCGGCGGGAAGAAGGGGAGTGTTGCTATCTACGCCGGAGAGGGGGGAAAACGAGAGCTGTGGCGTCCACCGGCGGGGAGGTCGCCTTTTATAGCCATAGCGGGGCGGCGACGGGCTGCATGCCGGGCAACGCGTGGCTAGACGCACGCGCCGCCCGTGAGGCATCAATGGCTTCGCATTGATTCCCGCGGGAACCGAGGCGATGAGGGCGACGAAGCGGCGTCTCGCTGACTCGGCGGGCCCATCCGCTTTCGCGCCAAAACCGCTCGCCCCGGCGCCCCCGGGCGCCCCCCAACGCGTCGGGTTCGGCCTGGGTCCGCCGGCGCCAGTTTCGGCGCAAACCGGCGAAAATCGGGCTCCTGGGGGCGTGACTGGACCGATTTTTGGGCGCCGGCGTGGAAAAAACGCCTGGGAAGGGCCTGTTGGGGGCGCGGCTGGAGATGCTCTAATGGTGGACGAGTTCGGGAATTTTGAAGGCCAGCAGTACTACATCTGCTGACGTGCGAGTAAGACATGGTAGGTGAAAAGACAGTCAGTCTCCATTCAAACATTTCCATCTTTATATAGGGTATGGACAGGGACATGATAAAGAAAGTACTCAACTTAGCTATCTTAAGAACCCAAACTTGTGTAATGCCATTTATTGGACGCGGAGGAATTGATCCTGAGCTCATATGCTCCCGCATAAACAGTAAAACCGAAAAAATATCGAAAAAAATTCAAAAATTTCTAATTTTTTTTGGGAGAAACATTGACAAAAGTTCTAAGTGCCTGCAAAAATTCGTCGTGAAATCACATTCCTAGAAGGCATGGCAAAAAAAAACAAAAACAGTACTCTGAAAAAGCTACTTTCAAAAGCATTTTGAAGCACTGAATTTGTTTTTTTTGCCACGCCTTACAGGAATGTGATTTCATGATGAATTTTTGCAGGCACTTAGAACTTTTGTCAATGTTTCTCTCAAATTTTTTTTGGAATTTTTGGAATTTTTTTGATATTTTTTCAATTTTACTGTTCATGCGGGAGCATATGAGCTCGGGATCAAAAGATGACTTTCGCATTTATTCCCTGACCTAGTAGCTCAGCATTTAGAAACTAGGTTGACAGCGTTTTTTCCATCTGTGTTATTGTTTTCTCCTTTTCTGATAAAATTGTTTATAATGACCGCCCAACTAACTGACCGGGCCCTTAAGCATGCCTGCTCTGTACCAACCTCTAACTCAACCATGAAGCTGATATTTGTTTGTCATTTCTCCGTATTCTGAAGTCTGGAAAGACAAAGAAGGAATGTGAGGACCTTGCTCGTCGTTCTTGATGTGTCTATCTTTTCTTTTCACACCCATAAACTCTTTTGACTTGCCAATGTTGAGTTAGCATCCGATCTAACAAGCTCTGACCATTAAGTTTCTTCTAGTTCTGTATTTGCTAAGTCGGCAAGAGTTGCTCATTTTGGGCTTACCATGATGGATGGTCATCATCACTGGTACGTAAACTATTTTCACGAACTCACCTTATATGATGGCCTTCTCTTTAGTGCATAATTGACATGAGCTGTATCTGTCTAGTGACTATGTTCTATTTGTTTGATTATTAGTTGAAGCTCCAAGGCTGCTATCAGTTGTTCCTAGTCTGAAGGCAAAGGATCTGCTGGTCATTATAGCATGGGCTCATCCTAGCTAACCTAACATGATTGATTAATTGTCACTTATTGTGCATTGCATTTCCTCATTGAATGAGGAGAAGTACGACTCTCAAGGTCTTTTTGTACACCTGTCCTCCAATAATTTTTCTATGGTCCATTCTTGGGTTGATCATTCACACCCTTAAGACTTCTTTGGTCTGGGAGAGTTCTAGGTGGATTTCTTAGGATTTAGTTCGAAAAATGCATACTCATACATCTACGTTGCTGAGCATGTGATTGCATGATGTGGACTTGTTGACAACATTGCTAACATAAACTGGCAGAAGGGAGCTTCCTGACAAAATACCCTTCTCATGTCAAAAACATTTCACCTCCCTTGTTTTGAAGGAAATTCCTGACGAGTGCAGATGATGGAATTGTGTGCTAGCTGAGGCACAATGCCAAGTTGTAGGCTTCGATCGATACCTTATTTTTTCGCAAACAATTTTTTATCCTTTTTTTTGACTGAGTTGCATTGGTGCTTGGCTGCTTGCTGGTTTGTCTTATATCCCTTATAAATGTTTTTCCTCACAATAAATGCATACACATATCGCATCAATACAAGAAAATGGTTGGTGCTTTCTTCTGTATACATAAACCTCTAGAGCCCATGGTCCTTAGAAATGATTGTCGTAATATCACCTTCATCATGTTATTTAGATTTCTCTTAAGAGTCCAAGTTTGGAGTCTGAAGTTGAACGAAGGCATGAGGTAACACAAAACCACATTCTATTTATTTCCTTTATATATACTACATAACTGATATTGATGTGTATAATAAAGTATCTTGACGGTGACTGTATGTAATAACAAATATAAGTACATATAGCTGCACACAATTGCAAACTTATGCTTTTTGTAACTTGGATTGAGTAATAGACGTATATCTATCTTCCTGAAACAACCTGAACTGCTTGCGTACCAACCAGTCTACGGGATCCTGATCTCGGATGGCGACGTTGCGATGCTGTTTCGTCCATGCTTTTTCAGACGATGAAGCTACCTTCTTCTCCATGCGATGGCGAAGCTGGACCGCTACTGCTCAGCAGCTCCTCGATCATCTGCAGCGTGAGCCTCTCCTCGTCATCCATTGTACTCGCCGGTGAAGAAGCCGTGGTTGCTGACACTGTGGACTGCGCTGCCTTCGCATCGCCGGATGGCCCGGCCCCTTTGTTGAGCTCCACGGTCATGACCCAGTTGGAGTCGGCGCGGGCCCCTGCACGCTTCTGCCAGACGCCAATGTGGGACTTCTCGGTGTCAAGGCGAAGGCAGGTCAGGGACGGAGACGGCGCCTTGCAGCACTTGCGAAGCTTGGCACTGAGAACCTGGGACAGGTTGCTCGTCGAGGAGGAGGAGCTGCCGCCACGGACGTCCCGGGTTGCAGCTGGGGCAGGATCGCCGGTGCTGCTCCTCTGCACGGGGAAGTTGGTCTTGGCATTGCGGCCGCTCATCAGAACGGCGGCCTCGTCGTACGCCCGTGCAGCCTCTTCAGCGGTTTCAAAGGTACCAAGCCAGACCCTCCTTTTACTTCATTCACAAAGACACGCATGCAGTTTGTTAGAATCTTGTAAACGGATCGACGAAGAAACCACTGATCTTTAGAGGAAAGTTAGAGGGAATCGAGGGAAGCTAGAAAGGAGGGGAGGGGCTTACAGGAGGGGGTGTCTGATCTCAGAGACCCAGGAGCCCCAGTGGCGCTGCCTGACTCCACGAAACTTCTTCTTGGGTTGCACCATTTGTTCTGCCTGCCTGTCTTTCACAGACGAGGGAACGAGCCTCTGAGTCCGCCAAGGTGTTGTGGGGGGTGAGGAGAAGAGCTCTGGTCCGAGTGATGAATATAAGCTGCCCAGCCTGTACTTGCCTCTGCACTGCCGTGTTAAATGTGGTTAGATGCGTAGGTAGTCAAATAGTACGCGGCACAGTGTCACACGCCCCCCCTCACAGAAGAGAGTGTGCTCGGTCTAGTTTTCACTGGCCATCATTGGAAGGCAGTGTATACACCGGAGAGCATGGGTGCCTTGCTGCTGGGGTCACTTACCAGTACCAGCACCAGTCTACTCCCTCCGTCCGGGTTTATTGGGCCCGAGAGCCAAATAGCTGAGTCCGTTCTTATAAGGCCCGCTTCATTAAATCATTTGCTTTTTCTATGGCTACTAATGCATAGGCCTCTCGGATTGGTCATGCATGCATGCTGCAGGCACCCACGCATGCTTTCCCTCCGGTAATTAGTGCATGCATGCGATTAAGCCGAATTAAATGGATGCGAGAAACCATGCGTCCATGCGCGCGATTGGTCCTGCATGCTAAACGAAGCATCTGCCAATAAACCGTAGGATTTAATGCCTAAATTTATGTGCTCAATTACTATACTGCCTTGGTCCTGCCGATTTGGTCTGTAGGCCCAATAAACCCGGACGGAGGGAGTAACTGCAAAGACTGGTATGTCAAGACTTCTGTTTGGATTGTCAATGTTAAGCTTCATGCACTAGCCAACGCAACCAAAAGTTCGAACTGATGGAAAGGGCTAGTGCAGTCCACATATAATGTAACACCCCCTCTCACGTGTGACGGGGAAGACAAGTCAACACGTGCAACCGGAAGAGAGCGACGGAGCGCGAAACTCACGTATGACTCAAGAGGCCTATACGTGGACACAAAGGGGGGCAACAGCAATTTTTAGATAAATTGCGCGAACCAGGACTTGAACTCAAGACCTTAGCTCTGATACCATGTTAAGCTTCATGCACTAGCCAACGCAACCAAAAGTCCGAACTGATGGAAAGGGCTAGTGCAGTCCACATATAATGTAACAGTCAATATGGTAAGACTTGTGTTGGGAAACCAGCGTTTTCGGGATATTTTGTGCTTTGTGTGCGATGGCCTCTTGGAGGCTCTTTTGCTTCATTTGGAACCCCTCTTCATCTTTCAACACCCAGTCTTGTTTGAGCCATGGAATGTGCAACAAAATGTTGCTTTTAAGCTAGTGTAGATTACTTTTAGACCTGATAGAGCGGTTTTGAGTAAGACTTGCTGGGGAGCTGTCAAGCTTCCCTTTGCTGCGATATTTTTGGCTCTGGGATCGCTTCCTTGGAGCTGGTTCGCATTTAAGCCTGTCCAAGGTTAGCTCCATGTACAGCCTGGTGATGACGATGGTGCGTGCTCATGTTTCCTTTGCTTGATGGAGAATTTAAAAGTTATATCTTCTGACATATTGTTGACTGCTGTGTTATGATCGTCGTGCTTGGTTGCAAGACTTCCCAAATTTCATCAAAGTTTTCCACCTGTGAATTATGTGATTTTCCGATCTTTTTTCACGCAGTCTGAAAGTTCATGGCAGTGACTTCAGATTTGTAAACATCTTGCTGCTCTTAACACTACCATCCATAAATCTGCTCAAATGGGATAGATGCCCTGACAATGCACGGCAAGGGTAGTACTAACTAGGCCGTGGACATCCCTACGCAGTCTGGTGATATCGACATTTAAGTGTCCAACAGTTGGTCTGCAATAATTGCCATATTTCACCAGGCAACTGCCCCGATTTCATTTTATTTTGTGCGTGGAAGTGAATCGGATTTGCTTGCTGGAGTCCGTTACCCCTGTCGACCCAGTTAATGAGGAGCAGGTATGTGCAGGCTCCACAGACATCTGTGTCAGGTTTTGCTGGATAGGAAGCTTCTGTGTCCGATCTATTCTTCTGACACTGTCTGCACTGCACGCAACCTTTTCCTCATGGCAAGTACATGCAGCACACCAGTTCAAACTGGCAGCAGTACATCAAGTCAGGAAATAGGACCATTTCACAATGTACTAGTGCCTCTTTAGAAATCTTTGGAGTTTTGGATCTCGACTGGTCAAACCAAAAACTCCTTAAATTCGAGTGTTAATATGTGTGTACTTGTTTAAATTGATCACAAGTGAAATAGTATCTCGTTAGATTTCTTATACTAGAAGTAAAAATGATATTTTTTTGTGCTTTTGCACTGTGGAGTTTCATGAGTAGCCAGTATTTCTTTGTCTCGTTGCACATATTACGAATGCATTTGTTGGCTTGATTTTGGCTGAGATGGTGGATGGATGAATATGTGGAATGGTCTGAGGGACAATATGTGGCCAGACCGGGTTGCCAAATCATCATTTTCTGGTAGAACTCGAGGACCTTAGCGGGATACCGGACCGGAGTCTGGCTGGCCGGCGTCAATTATTTCTCATTGTGTCTCACGATACTAGCTCAATTGCATTGTGTGCAAGGAAGAAAAACACGGTTAAAATGATCGGATAACTATCAAGGTGCATACTGCATATGGATATGCCAATGTGCAGCGCCTCGTTATTATCTGCATCACACTATAATGTCCCACTGAAATATAGGTTTTGCTTTGGAAAGCCTGCACCCAAAACCTCCCTGTATTTGGTAACTAACGTGAATACATGTATGACAAAACTTAACTATCAAAGTTACGAGAGTGACATGTGATGCAAGAGTTTTGGATAGCAATTTGCGGCAACTAATTGATATCCTGGGGAGTAATTTGAGATGTCACTAGTCTTCACATTATCATCAGACCCTATTAAGTACAGTAGTTGGATGCTTTCCAGTTTTACATTTGGCATTGATCTCGCTGCTCATCCAACCTGGATGCAATTAGGGGACATGTGTTGCGTGTATGTAGTACTCTTTGATTCAAAGGGAATTCTACATATTGGGGGATTTCACTGTTTGATTTATCTGATTGAAACCACTGAAGCTTTTACCATGGACATTTTGCATGTTATTCTAAAGAAATTTCTGCTGTTTCGGTTACATCTACGGCAAACACTTGATGCTCCTACCTCTGTTTTCTACTTTTCTCTATATACAGGGTGGCGAAATCACTTCTATTACATATTCATGCGTTTGCAATTTCTATAGTGTTTAATTAACATACCTTTTCTATTCAAGTGCTTTTGGTTGCATGTTCTTGAAAAAGCTCAAAATGATTTGGATCTGAACATCAGATTGCTGATCGGCGAAGAAAATTGCAAGGGCAAGCCCTGGTATGATATAAAGGCAGTTGTGCATTATTAGTATATAATATTGCGATCGATGACGTTTTTTCTTGTAAGGACAAAGTTGCCCAAAGGACAAATCTGAGGGACAAGGCATTAAAGCTGGCCTTAATTAAGCACTCTCTTATTTTTATGACGAGTCCAACGTACGGCGGCTTTCTCTTTCTCGTGCATGCATGGATCAACCGTACATATATGCGCAAAAATATGTTTACTAGGTGGCAAAAATATGCAAAAAATTGTCTTAGGTACATGGCAAATTTTAAAAAAATGTACTCCCTCCGTTCCCAAATATAAGTCTTTTTAGAGATTCCAACAAGGGACTACACATAGAGCAAAATGAGTGAATCTACACTCTAAAATATGTCTATATACATTCGTATGTTGTAGTCCATTTGAAACCTCTAAAAAGACTTATATTTAGGAACGGAGGGAGTAGATGGCAGTTGTTTTTGCACTTGGTACAAATGGTCATGACTGCATTTGTTTTGATTTATTTTTCAACGATTTTTAGACACCAAACTACAAGGAAAATTTATTTCCGTGCATCATTCCAAATTTGTCATGTGTCTATGACTAATCTATTTTTACACACCATGGCAATTTTTTCAATTCAAGTATTGCAATTTTATTAATTACACCATGATAGTTCTATGACAAATCTATTTTACACGCCATGGCAATCTTATTATTCAGACCATAGCATGGCAGTTTCATTATTTTGACCATGTCAATTTTATTAATTAGACCATGATAATTTTATTGTAGGTTGCATGGCAATTTAATTTTTTATATCATGGCATTTTTGCTATGTATATCATGGATTTTTTTTCTCAAATTTGCCATGATTTTTGAGAAATACCTCCCCGCACCTCCTATTTTGCCACGTGGCTATTACAAAATTTTCACAATTTGCCAGGATTTTTAGGAAACACATTGTTTTTTTTAAATTGCCATGCGATCATTGATACATTTGCATGTTTTGCCATGTTTCTACTTAAAATATTTTCTTTTCAATTTTTGAAGTGTGGTTACTTTCATTTCATTTTCTATGCTACATTTTGTTGTTTTTAATATGGCAATTTTTTTAATACTTGAATCTTGAAAATGGCAAAACATTTTAGAGCATGACAATTTTTGTTATTTTAGAGCATGAAAATTTCGTCTGCAGTTTTATTGTGAACATCATTGTAATTTTGTGTTGTTTAGCTATTATATAAGAAACGAGGTCCTACATCATGGCAAATCTTTTTTTTTTTGGTACAAGGTAATGCTGGTTGGGCCTGAAGGCCTAGCAAAGGGCTTGCCTGGCCGTTTAGTTCGCGCGGGGCGGCTTCTGGTAGCGGACGAAGACGTTCACGGGGAAGGCCTCTTGTAGCGAACCAATCATTCGCTCGAGGCTCGTTCCAGTGCTGACATTCCGTGGATATTCGCGCCCAGCCTGCTATGGGGCGAACACACGCTGTAGTAGAATCTCATTCACGCTTTCCGTCCTCTCCTTCTATTTTACGTAAAAAGGATTAACCCTGAAGTAACATGACCTCTCCTGGCGGGGTTGTCGCATCCGCCTCTCCTGCCGGCTCGAGCAGCTGAATGGTGGTACTGGTACTGGTCCTCCCTCCGTCGTCAATATTGCAGGTAACCAGGAACCGGCGGGGCAAAAAACCGGGAACCGAGCGTGTGCCGCCTCTCACCGGCTCACCGCCGTCGGAAGAAGAAAGCCGTCAACTGTCATCTGCCAGTGCGTCTGCATGCGTTTTCTCCAGCAACGACCAGACCAAACTATGGCGAGCTCCATAACTGAAAACGAGTACGTACAGGGATCGACTAGTCGAGCCGCACATCGGAGTCATCGACGAAGTCTCCGTGGACAAATGTTAATGGTCGATCGTACGTAGCATCCATGCACGTACGATAGCTCCAGCCGAACGCAATATCTCAGCTGTCCATTTCCAGACTAGAGGAGGCGGCCGAAAACCCCATCTTATACGTACGTACGTACCGCGAGCAGTACGTTAATTGCGTAGCAGGATAGATGGACCAGTAGTGGCTAGACAGCAGTACGTGCACAGTGACATAGCGATGTTCACCCATTAAAACATGGTATGCGTCGATCGGCCATTAAGCGCTCTAAGCTCCATCAGTTAGCTTGTCGGCGTCATCATCTCTGATCAGAGAGAGAGAGAGAGAGAGAGAGAGAGAGAGAGAGAGAGAGAGAGAGAGAGAGAACGCGCGCATCCAATGAAACAATTTATGAGCTTGTGAGGCGGTCGGCCGTTTTCTCGATTCCATCGATGATGCTGATTGCATGCAAAGAGAGAGACGCGAGCACTTCCTACAATACAATCAGGCGTCAAGTTCTTTAATTAGACTAAACACACACACTCTCTCTCTGTGTGTGCACTGCGTGGTACAAGGTCAGCATCAGCTAATGCCGACTGTCTCATGGAGGAAAACGACCATGCACCTGATCACGACAGATTCTTAAATTACATGTACACGTGTAAATGTGTAATGTCACCGTGCGTACGTATGCTGGCTAGTAGCTAGCTTCAATTCACCCAATCAATACAATGCAACGGTCATTGGGTGGTTTACGTACAAATACTATTTTTTTGCTTATTTTGATGATCCCTGATACGGAAAAGATAAAAAGAGTCTAGAAATTGTTAAATTTATATATATGACTCTAGAAGAAGAATATGCGCTTCAAAGCATGTACAACCAGAGTTGGTAAATCCATACGTCCGTGGACGTGCTCATTTACAACCGGAGTTAGGAAATCCGGGCCCCTATACGTCCACGGACAACACCGGGTAGGTCCTCATTTGTCCTTCCAGACAACCACACTCCAAATATGTCAATCTTCATATCCAAGCAAATCCCCGCAGGTCCATCATATAACACAAACTCATCATCAATCCGACGATACAAAATAAACACAATTCAACAACTTATACATTTCAAAATAAAATTCAAGAATTCATACACAGATATGCGATACACAAATGATTCAAACACCTTCATTGTTGTGGTCGTTGATGTTCTTCTTGTCAGGACCCCGATCCTAAGTCACACCGATCTAGCATGTAACACATCATATCACTTTGCGGCCTCACGCACGGTATTCCCACGGGTGCCAACTTACCTGGCCCGGGACCGTTTGCGGAGAGGTCGAAGAAGACGAGGGCGACGTCCTGTACATCTGGCTCGACGAGGTGACGACGTTGGCCGCGGGAAGCTTGAACGGCGGCGACGGTTGCTCTCGGGTGGCTGCGTAATAGAGAGCTAGAGGAGAGGGAGAGAGAAGAGAGTAGCGGGAAGAGGCAGAGGAGAATCCAACGCATCTCCTGGGCGTCGAGATAGGCTCGGGGAAGGCCCCCTACTCTGGAAGCAGGAGGTGGCGCTCCTCTGCTACGCTGCGGGCACGCAGCTACTCCTACTGGCAAAGGTAGGAGAAGCTCGGCCGTGGGCTGGGCTGCCAGGTGGACTGGCCAGGTGAGTCCTTCTCTCTCTCTCTCTCTCTCTCTCTCTCTCTCTCTCTCTTCTAATTCAGTTTCAGTTTTCTATTTTTCCTATTATGTTTTGATTTAGTTCAAAGACCAAACCATTTTCATAAATCCTGAAATTTAATATGGGGGCTAAATGGATATTCCCAGAGCCCCCCCAGAAAGTTTCAGAATTATTTGAGCATGTAAAATTATTTATAGCATTTAAATGCCCCAATTCAAATACATATGATTTAATTCAAAAATCCAGGATGACCTAGAAAAATGCGCACCATTTTTGTCAAAGGTTCTAGACCAATACAAAAGTGATGAACATTTATGAAGGGCATTTTGGGTTCATTGAAAAGATTTAATTTTGACCCTAGTTGAATTTCATTTGCCGCTGGGGTTGAACATCCCCATTTCAGCTTTAATTGAAAATTAACATGATGCAAGATGCTCACTGATGCAACTAATTACAACCAACATTCTAGGGCTGTGACAACTCACCCCCACTAAACAAGAATCTCGTCCCGAGATTCAAGACGTGCGGTAAGAAGACAGAGGGGACACAAGGCTAACACGATCTTCATGAACCAATTGCCCTCCTCGAAGATGTTGATCCATTGCTCCAATTGATCTTGACGTCTTGCTTTCGAGATCTTCATCCAACATGATGACGACAGAAGGAAACTCTACAGGAAACGATCTCCTCGAAGATCGAGCACTCAAGATCAACTCATGGAGTGAGACGTTAGAACATCTCTCGAGTTGAGACACAAAACAAACATCTAGAGGAATGGAGTGAAACAGATGACGAAGGTTCACTTGGTAGGCAACAATTCCACGCTTGAATAAGGTGGAGCATGAATTTCAAAGTAGCAAGGAGATAATTGCCATGATTCCGTAACGTGACACCTTAGGGAAGGTGACTCTTAGAATTATTCCCTTAAGTGGCAAAAAGAATTACGTTTCATACAAAGATCATTGAAACTCTTTATACCAGCCTAAGGCAATCACAATCGATCATTTGAAGGAGTTCGAAAGAATGACATACTCGGACTAGAATGGATGATGTGGACTACCTTGTTGAAGACAACGCAATGGATGACTTTTGCTTATCATCGGAAATGGATGGGATCCATGATAAGTCCACTTTTGAAGATGATCCTGGATAACAATTGCTGTGATGGGCAGCCCATGGAAAATGGCACAATGGCAGTGTAAGCTGGGAACAAAATGCAAATGTTGGGAATGTTCCAACCATCATATCTGCCTGAGATTCAGATCCGATTGGGGATAGGATACTTCAGACTCAGCATGTCGAAAAAGAAGGTTTGCAACGCAAATCGACAAGATGATGTTGCAAGATTCTCGGGAAATGAACTACAATAGAAAGCTCCAAAACATGAGTTGGTTCTGCTACACACATGTGAACACGCTGTCCAAGACAAGCATGACCACATAGTAGTCTTATAATAAAACACTACCGAGTTCTGGTTGGGAACCACCATCGAGGATAATGGAATCTTGTACAAATCCGTCTGGTACCTTCAGGACTAGCACTTAGAACTTATTATCTTTGAACAAATCAACCAGTGGCTTGGGGTGCTAGGGAATACGTATGAAGTGGAGGTAATTAATCTACCAAACCATAGAATACTTCGCACGTATGCATGACTGATTTGGGATGATTCCAGGGGAAACAAAACAAACCTTTCTCAAATTCATGGCGGCAACTTACACCTAATGCACGTGAACTTGGAGAAAGTCACTTCTTTCACCAAAACATATACCTCATGAGCGGAACACGAAGGCAATGCTTACAAAGTTTCCAACACTAGCTCAATGTTCAACATGAATCATGGAGGAGACAAGATACTGCTGATGGTCTCAACAACAACTCATCGGAATTTCCATATCACTGGAATTCCACCATTATGTGAACAATGTGATAGTATTGGTCAGACCCAAAGATATAATGGTGTATGCTCGAGGAAACAACCACGAGTAAGACAACATTACAAACATCATTGGTTCTGATTTGATTTGACGATAGCCCGTTCTCAAATCAAAGACTGGATAAGACAATAGCTCCAACAATTGATCACGAGGAGTAATTGATGAGGATATTATCTTTCTACAACACATACACACAAGATATCCCTTGAAATAAACTAAGTCAGACAAGCTTTTATCTTCCAACTCTCCAAGTTGTTGTCTAGATTAGCCAACTAGCTCAGGGGTATCCAACACAGATTCTTGGAGAAGGGGTGGTTTATAAGAAAACCAACTTGATCGCGAGCTCAACATAACGGTCAGGGTACAACCTGGTGATACTTCCGAGAGGATATTCATAAAATCACGAACCACCGATATGTTACTAAACTCGAGAACAATCTTGCTTTTCAGGGCAAGATGATATGATCAAAAGAGCGAGAGATTGACACAATCCTAACTCATTGATCGAAGAGTGCACCAGGAAATATGGACTAGGTAGCACAATCATTCTTAGGATGATGACTCAATAACCAGCACGCTAAGAATAAGAGTATTGTCCATTAACTACCAAGCAACGGAGTTGCTAGGAGTATTGATTTCACACATCATGGTTCACTTGTCAGTATTCTGGTTGCAATAACACAGGGACCGAGGAATGAAGAACGATGGCAAGAAGTATCACTTCGTCAAGAATTCATAAGACGTGGTGCAATTCTCATGACAATCCTGACATAAAAGGGGTAATACTCCAGGATAGAACAGAACAGAAGTTGGATTGGCATTTTGATCTGCGGAATACAACTGCTTGACCCAATCCTAGAAATGGACAAGGTACTGGAGTTTGTTTCTCCTAGTCATTCCGGAATAGAATGGCTTGACGGACCACAAGAATAATAGGCATCGATGAACACGATAGCACACATACTCTTGACTATCAATTGATAGATGAAGGTCGGAATATAACTGAAGGGGACAACTCAGAGAACATATGATTATTTGAGTTGTGGATGCATAGATTAGCATGTCGAACGAGTTCAACATTTTTCTCCCGGATAACCCATGCAGAAAGGTAGAACTGGCAGAGTCACAACATAGAATCGATAACTCATCAAGAGCACTCTAGTTGTGATCTTTCGGTTCAACGAGGAACTTCTGCCATAAGTAGTTCATGGTATTTGGAAGAGGAAAATACCACGGACCTCGAGGAATATCGCAAAGGTTACTAATATCCTAAAGGTACGAGCAACACTATCAACACGAGGTAAGTAGAGTGAATCTTGGGCCTAAGAACCCAGAAATAGAAGGCCTACTAACTAAATGGCATCACGGGATGCTTTCGAGAATGGTGGCCAGAATCATCACACTGGGAACACAAAACATGGCTATATTACTAGGTGACTCCCTAAAACACCTAGGGTCATAATAATAGCTCCAACATATATGTCGAGGCAATAGAGTAACTCAACTCACTGATTAGTGTGGTTGAACTGGCCCAAAGGAACATCGAGAATGGAAAGAAGGAATTTGCAAATGCATCAGACTATTTAGAAACTTGGGATGACTCGGACAGCATAACGGCTGTAAATGCTCAAAAAGATTTGAGACATCCTGCAAAATGGTGGCATCACCACTCAACATCACAATATCAAGGTTCTGAGACCAACTGTCAACACACAAAAGTAGTAGGAACTGAACTGAGGCATGAAACCACCAATCCTTTAAGTCTACGGATTAGTAACACGTGATCCTGGTAGAAAGATGAGAAGCCTAATTCCTTAACCCCGTAGGAAAGATAGGATGACTCGGATCAGAAGGGCATAAGGTAAAGGAGTAAAAAGAGCCTTACGTTCCTTCCCACAATCAGTTCCCCTATATATAACTAAAGCATTTCTAGACTCGACTTCGACCAGTTTGGCTTGGTAATCCTACAGGTAGTCAGGCTCTGATACCAAAGCTGTCAGGACCCCGATCCTAAGTCACACCGATCTAGCATGTAACACATCATATCACTTTGCGGCCTCATGCACGGTATTCCCACGGGTGCCACCTTACCTGGCCCGAGATCGTTTGCGGAGAGGTCGAAGAAGACGAGGGCGACGTCCTGTACATCTGGCTCGACGAGGTGACGACGTTGGCCGCGGGAAGCTTGAACGGCGGCGACGGTTGCTCTCGGGTGGCTGCGTAATAGAGAGCTAGAGGAGAGGGAGAGAGCAGAGAGTAGCGGGAAGAGGCAGAGGAGAATCCAGCGCATCTCCTGGGCGTCGAGATAGGCTCGGGGAAGGCCCCCTACTCTGGAAGCAGGAGGTGGCGCTCCTCTGCTACGCTGCAGACACGTAGCTGCTCCTACTGGCAAAGGTAGGAGAAGCTCATCCGTGGGCTCGGCTGCCAGGTGGACTGGCCAGGTGAGCTGGCCCAGGTGAGTCCTTCTCTCTCTCTCTCTCTCTCTCTCTCTCTCTTTTCTAATTTTCCGTTTTCTATTTTTGATATTATGTTTTGATTTAGTTCAAAGACCAAACCATTTTCATAAATCCTGAAACTTAATATGGGGGCTAAATGGGTATTTCCAGAGCCCCCCCCCCAGAAATTTTCAGAATTATTTGAGCATGTAAAATTATTTATAGCATTTAAATGCCCCAATTCAAATACATATGATTTAATTCAAAAATCCAGGATGACCTAGAAAAATGTGCACCATTTTTGTCAGAGGTTCTAGACCAATGCAAAAGTGATGGACATTTATGAAGGGCATTTTGGGTTCATTGAAAAGATTTAATTTGACCCTAGTTGAATTTCATTTGCTGCTGGGGTTGAACATCCCCATTTCAGCTTTAATTGAAAATTAACATGATGCAAGATGCTCACTGATGCAACTAATTACAACCAACATTCTAGGGCTGTGACACTTCTTCATAACGATCAACCATTTTTCGTCTTTGTTACCCAAGAGACGTGTCCTGCATCATGATCCTTGACTCCTCTGTCTCTCTCGCTAGGCTTAACTTCTCTCTCTCTCAAGCTCAATTTCGTCCAATGTCACCGTCTTTTCATGTTCCCATGTTGCAATCTTGTCTTACCTCTCCAATTCTATTTTGTCTTGCTCCATGTTCAACCTCTCCCGGTCGAACCCCACCTTCTCCTTTTGCACATCTATGAAGATCTTGTACCTGTCCTCCTTGACCAACTTGGCGGGAAAATGCCCGTCCAAGTGACGGACACATTTTGCTTGCTGCGCCATCACGCGCGATCCTGTCCTTCTCCCACTTGTTTACCATGGCCTACCGGTTCCTCTTTGGCATGGTGGCTTGTATGCCCACCCCATCATTTTCCTCTTCTTCGTCATACAATCCAATTGATTGATTGGAGCTAGACCCATCATTTTTCTTCATCTTCTTGGTGCCATTTTGGATGTCCTCAAGAACAGTTTGTCACTTTGGTTTCCCATTTTGTCTCATCCAACAATGGGACAAAGTGAATGGCTTATTCTCGGTTTGTTGTTACAAAGCGGCCGCCAAAGCTGCATGACTTTGAACTCCGACGCCCCTTTGGTTTCGGCCAATCGCTTGTTTTGAGGAAACCAACAAACTTGCTCACGGTCTCTTGGATGGTGGACCATCTATGTTGGAGAGAGCACACACCACTTCACTAATGATTGGTTGCCGTGTTTTTTCTCATGAATAAGTTTGTGAATTTTTCCCAATATTTGATGCCTTTTTTGCTTTGTTTCACATAACGGATCCATGCTAGTGTTCAACCAACTTTCAGACAACAAAACATATTCAAACTGTGTGAATGACAAACCTCTTGGCTTCACTACCTTCTTTTTAGTGTGTGATGTTTGCCCGACTTCAAACATAGGGGAGTTGGTATTCCCATGTCAAATTGCAAAGGCTCTTGACCATTATTTGGTCCTACAATATGCATCACAATTAAACTATCATCATAAAAGTTTGATTGAATGGTATGTGCAAGAAATGAATCAATCAATGCAAATGTCATAGGGGGAGAGAATGTACCGGGTCTTGTTGGGGCAAAACATTGAACAACATGTAGGAATGCCTGGCACCGGCCGTGCCCGATCTTGTCCGGTACCTTTGGAGTTGCAACGAGGCGGCCATCGTGGCGCTAGCGTCTTCCGGAAAGCTATTCGGGATGCCCACACACTGGGAGGCCAGAACCAAGTCAAGGTCTACCGGTGATTTCTTTTTCTCTGCGACCACGATGGACGGATCGGTCGGCGTCACTAGAATGCTCATGCCAAAGTCCATATCGTCATCAATAGCCATCTCTACGCCGGCCCTCTCCACAACTACCTTACTCTTGCGTTGCTTTTGGCGGCGCTCCCTCCGGACGACGTTCTTCGCCTGGCAACTAACCAGCATGAGTGAGATCCCCACTGATTCCGTCAAGGCATCATCCATGCCGACGGTAGCGGACAAGGTAATCAACGACAAAATCAATGATGGCGTACAAGGATGACGGTGTGTACGCTGAACTAGCAAGGAGTTAGCTGTGCGGAGGAGGGAAATGGAGGATAGCCGTGGGAGGAGTGCGGTCGAAGTGGTGGACTAGTCAATCTGGAGCAGATTTTGGAAGGATATGGTTTGTCGGAACCGACGTGGCGGGCGTATCCGAGTGTCCCCATATTCACTCCAGATATGGATCGGATATGTGGAGTGCTGGTCAGCCCAGAAGTTTGGGCCGAGTTTGCCCGATCCGGTTGGGTGGCAATTTTCTGTCCAGTCAGTGACCTGGCAGGCCGCCCGCAAGTTTGGGACAGGTATGGGGGCTCTGGTTGTAGATGCTCTTATGACTCCTCGCATGGGACAACCGCTGCATCAGATGTTCCACTCGCCGTCGACTGTCGGACCCTTCTTGCCGACCCCCTTCGCCACCGAGCTGGCGCCCCTTCCTCATGGCTGCGCTCCACGGGGGCACTGCGGTTGCCGACCAGGACCAGGGGCGGCCATGGCCTCAGGAGCAATCCACTCGTCGTCGAGGTCGATGCTGTCCACGAGGGCGCTATAGTTGATACGTCTCCGATGTATCTATAATTTTTTATTTTTCCATGCTATTGTAGTATCAATCTTGGATGTTTTATATGCATTTATATGCTATTTTATATCATTTATTAGGACTAACCTATTAACCTAGTGCCCAGTGCCAGTTGCTAAATTTTTTTGCTTGTTTTTGACTTTTGAGAAAATCATTATCAAACGAAGTCCAAATGAAAAAAAATCTTTGGATTATTTTTTCTAGACCAAAAGGGACTCTCCAAGCTTCGGGAGGAGACTAGACGAGATACGAGAGAGCCATAAGCTCGAGGGGCGTGCCCCCTGAGCTTGTGGGCCCCATGCAGCTTCGTTTGACCTAACTCTGCTTCTATAAATTCCCAAATATTCCCAAAAGAAAAGAGAGCCGCCCAAAACACTTTTTCCGCCGTCACAAGCTTTTGTTCTTCCGCGATCCCATCTGGAGGCCTTTTCCGGTACTCTGCCAGAGGGGGAATCGATCACAAAGGGCTTCTAGCTAGATGGCATGAGTAGTTCACCACATACCTATGGGTCCATAGCTAGTAGCTAGATGGCTTACAATGTTCTCCTCGATGTTCTTGGAGTTCTATCCGATGTAATCTTCTTTTGCGGTGTGTTTATTGGGATCCGATGAATTGTGGGTATATGATCTGAATATTCATTAGAAGTAATTGAGTCTTTTCTGAATTTTATTATGCATGATTGTTATAGCTTTGTATTTCTCTCCGATCTATCCGTTTGCTTTGGCCAACTAGATTGATTTATCTTCTGTGGGAGAGGTGCTTTGTGATGGGCTCAATCTTGCGGTGCTCCATATCCCAGTGACAAAAGGGGACAAGACACATATTTGTATTGTTGCCATTAAGGATAAAACGATGGGGTTTATTCATATTGATTGGGTTTACTTTGTCTACATCATGTCCTCTTGCTTAAGGCGTTACTTCGTTTTTTATGAACTTAATACCATAGATGCATGCTGGATAGCAGTCGATTGGTGGAGTAATAGTAGTAGATGCACGCAGGAGTCGGTCTACTTGTCTCGGACGTGATGCCTATATACATGATCATTGCCTTGAATATCGTCATAACTATGCGCTTTTCTATCAATTGCCCAACAGTAATTTGTTCATCTACCGTATGATGTGTGTTCGAGAGAGAAGCCTCTAGTGAAGACTATGGCCCCCGGTCTACCTTTATCATATTACAAAAATAAATTATATTTGATGCAATTTTTTATCTTTTACTATTTTTTGCAATTTATCTATCTACCACTACAAGATTTGATCCTTGCAAATAACGAGTTCAAGAGGATTGACAACCTGTTGCCCGCGTTGGGTGTAAGTATTTGCTTTTGTGTGTGCAGGTGCTGTTCACGAGGATTTGCATGATTCTCCTATTGGTTCAATAAACCTTGGTTCTCACTGAGGGAAACACTTATCTCTATTGTATGATGACCCATAAGTATAGGGGATCAACCGTAGTCCTTTCAATAAGTAAGAGTGTCGAACCCAACGAGGAGCAGAAGGAAATGACAAGTGGTTTTCAGCAAGGTATTGTGTGCAAGCACTGAAATTATTGGTAACAGATAATTTGATAGCAAGGTAATTTGTAACGAGCAACAAGTAGTAATGATAACAAAGGTGCAGCAAGGTAGCCCAATACTTTTTATAGCAAAGGACATGCCGAAACGGTCTCTTATAATAAGCAAAGCATTCTCGAGGACACACAGGAATTTCATCTAGTCACTTCACTCATGTTTGTTTGATTCATGTTCATTACTTTGATAATTTGATATGTGGGTGGACCGGTGCTAGATTGCTGTTCTTACTTGAACAAGCCTCCCGCTTATGATTAACCCCTCTCACAAGCATCCACAACTACGAAAGAAGAATTAAGATAAATCTAACCATAGCATGAAACATATAGATCCAAATCAGCCCCTTACGGAATAACGCATAAACTAGGGTTCAAGCTTCTGTCACTCTAGCAACCCATCATCTAATTAATACTCCACAATGCCTTCCCTTAGACCCAAGTATGGTGAAGTGTCATGTAGTCGACGTTCACACGACACCACTAAGGTAATCAACAACATACATATCATCAAAAAATCGAACGAATACCAAATTCACATGATTACTTATGACAAGACTTCTACCATGTCCTCAAGAACAAAAGTAACTACTCACAAATTATATTCATGTTCAAGATCAGAGGGCTATTGAATATCATCAATGATCTAAACATATATTCTTCCACCAAATAAACCAACTGGCATCAACTACAAGATGTAATCAACACTACTAGCAACCCGCAGGTACCAATCTGAGGTTTTGAGACAAAGATTGAATACAAGATATGAACTAGGGTTTGTGATGAGATGGCGTTGGTGAAGATGTTGATGAAGATTGGTCCTCCCACGATGAGAGGGTTGTTGATGATGTCGATGGATTTGATTTCCCCCTCCCAGAGGGAAGTATCCTCGGCGGAATCGCTCCGCCGGAGAGCAAAAGTGCTCTTTCCCAGGTTCCACCTCCAGACGACATAGCTTCATCCCGAGAGTCCTCTCCTTATTTTTTTCTAGGGCAAATGGCTTCATATAGCAGAAGATGGGCCTCGGAGAATGGCCAGGGGCCCAACGAGCCACCAGGGCGCGCCCAGGTGCCTCGTGGGCACATGGTGGACCTCCTCTGGTATTTTCTCTAATATTTTTCTAACATAGTTATTCTCTGTTATAGCTTTTTCAGGTCCAGAACTCCAACTGCCGACAATCTCCCTCTTCATGTAAATCTTGCAAATTAAGAGAGAAAAGGCATTAGAATTGCACCATAAGTATTATATTGATAAAAAGCATCATAAAAAACAGTAGGAAAACATGATGCAAAATGGACGTATGAACTCCCCCAAGCTTAGACCTCGATTGTCCTCAAGCGAAAGCCGATATCAATAATCATGACCACATGTTTAGAGAGATAGGTGTGGATAAAAACAAAATACGGACATAGTAGCATCATGATCATTATCATAGCAGCAATATACATTATCATAAAACTTCTCATGAGCAAGTAACAATTCATCGCAACAACGAACTATAAAGCATAAACTTTCTTGAAAACTAACAAACTATGTTCTCAGTCAACAAGGCAATTGCAATTCATCATATTTTCAGGAAGGGTCTCATGTAAGAGATTTTGTTTAGCAAGTCCACATATTCAACTATCATTTAGTCTTCTATGATTGCTGACACTCACGACATATATATGGAACAAAAAGTTTCAGTTAGACACATAGAAAGATAGGGGCTTATAGTTTTGCCTCCCAACTCATTTACCTCAAGCATAATGTCAACAATAATAACTCATGATCACCCATATCCAACTGGATATATATGCCTAGATCTTTCCCCACCACATGATGCTTGCAAAGAGAAAATGAAAAAGGAATAGAGGAGAACACTATCGACTCTTGCATGAAAAGTAAATACATAAAAGTAAAAGATAGCCCCTTCGCAGAGGGAAGCAGAGATTGTCATGCGCTTTTTGTTTTTGAATGTGCAAGCTCTTAATGTAAAGGAACGTCACTTTAGATTGCCCCTTTTGATAGCAACCTTTATTATGCAGTCCGTCGCTTTTATTTCTTTACCATCACAAGATCGTACAAAGCTTGTTTTCCCTTACAATAAAAGATCATACATTTTTAGAAGCAATTTTTATTGCTTTATTCACCGATGACAACTTACTTGAAGGATCTTATTCAATCCATAGGTAGATATAGTGGACTCTCATGGGATGAAACTAGGTTTAAGGGTTTTGGATGCACAAGTAGTATCTCTACTTGGTGCGGATTCTTGGCTAGCAAAGATATTGAGCAAGCACCACATGTTGGAGGATCTATAATAATATAATTTCTATGTGAATATAAGCAAACATAACTCATTACGTTGTATTCCTTGTCCAACGTCAACAATTTGACATAAAATACTTAATGGGGTCTCACAATCATAAAAGATGTCCAAGATAGTATATTTATATGTGAATCTTGTCTTCCCTTATTAGTCTTTCATGAATTGCATCATTGACAAATACTATGTTTGTTAACTTCCAATAAATTTTACCACTTATACTTTTCTTTATGTGAAGTCATTACTTTTCATGGGAGTAGCATATGATGTTTCCATTATTTTCATTGCTAAGATTGAAACACAAAAGTAAATAAGAAAAACTCAAACTACTATTTATTATATAACTCTCAACTCAATTACATAGCACTAGTACGCGTTGGTGCTATACAAACGTTTTTTAACCCCTTTCCGCGACGGCATTTGGAACCGTTGCCAAGTGAGTGTGGGCGATAGGGGGGTCCTTCCCACACGACCAAGAAATCCTCGGGGATAGGCCCTCCTGGGACACCAAATGAGTTCGTGTGCGATCGGGCAAGGCATCGAAACCCAATCATTTCCGTAGGTATGTACATCCCACACGGTGAATCCTAGAAAAACATTTCCGTAGGTATGTACATCCCACACGGTGAATCCCAGAAAAACATTTCCGTAGGTATGTATATCACACACAGTCAATCCAAGGAATACGTTTCCGTTCTTATGTACATCCCACACAGTCAATCCAAGGAAAACGTTTCTGCTTGTATGTATATCACACACAGTTAATCCAAGGAATACGTTTCCGTTCTTATGTACATCCCAGACAGTCAATCCAGGGAAAACGTTTCCGTTCGTATGTACATCCCACACAGTTTTATGTGTAGGCTCGTGTGTGAAAGGTGCAACTATCACACACGCTCTGCCTTGGTTAACTGTTTGCTTTTATCAACTACATCACACACGATTTGATGAAGAAAACTGTGTGGCATTAGGCTATCCATCACAAGCGCTTTTACTGCTAGAACCGTTTGCAAAGTTGCATGACACATTTAGCAGGTTTATTAGTTTACAATTAATAATTCCAGTATTACGCAAATTCACATTTCATATCGAACAGTTGTTTGCCAATTTTATATCAGACACATAAATATATTTTAACATCACAGTACGATAGCTACCTGAAAACAGCACAATACATCATATAGCTAGTTCAACTTCATAAGAACAATATTAGAACAATATATACATTTCCCTAATCGAGATTGTCCAGGCACGTCTTACCCACCTCTGCTTTTAGTTCAGTAAGAACCTGTTTTGCATTGTCCAACTGGGAATGTGCCTCCCCCTTCGCCAACACCATCATAACAAAGTCTGATTTAAAAAATCTGAGCTCATTCTCCACCTTCCTCTTTTTTATCCCGCATCTTTAAATATTCTTCAGCGTTGACAACACTTTCTCTGTTCTCTTCCTCATACATGCTCCAGAGCTTCACTAGGCACATATTCAAAGACTGTGGCCACTCTTGGTCAACCCACTCCAAGTAAGAACACTTCCGTTCATCCTATAATATTTAAAACTAGATCAGTAACAATTGTAGGGGAAATGGGTTTATAGCAACATAGAAAATCACCAATGCTTATTTTGAAAAACTGAAGAAACATGTTAATTATGACATATCTTCTCAAAAAGATCAATGTGCAAATGAATTAATTGCTACTGAGACAACAACCAAATTCTGGAACATCAGAAGTTATAATTAACTACAACAATGCTACAAGTTCTTACTAATGTATAATAAATAAAAAAAATGAACATTTTATGAGGAAGGTAAATATAACTGCAACAGCATAGCGACAATGTTTGGATGACAGCAAATTGATACTAATAGGTGTGTACATGCACAAATTTAGTAACATAGAACTAATAGCACTAACGCCGTCAACTATAACTGGGGTAAAGACAACTATTGCTACATCTCGCACCGGTGCCCTGCACTGGCGAGCCGATGCAGCAGAAAAAAATCAGGGACCCGGACTCCGGAGCACGTAGTTGCTCCGATGCCCAGTTCCTTCGTGCCATAAAGATTTAGTATTTTACTACTTGACTGCTCGGATATGTGGACCAAAGTTGGCTGCACAAACTTCTGAAGCGGTGCCAAATAATTTTCTAATGGCATCGCTGATGAGATGGCAACAATTTAAGATACTAGGTACAAACTGTGACACTGTCTTAGGATGCGTTTGGTTGAAGGTGTGGTATGAATGGGTTGGGACCGTGACAGTGTCTGAATCACATCTAACAAATGATTTGTAACAACGAAAGAGGGTCTAACCTTCTCTGCACATGTCAGAAACTTCTTCCCACTGTCCATAGATTCAAACGCAACTAGCTTTATGCATGGAGATTGATGGTGACAACGAGCAGACAGATCTTCAGCCACCCCGCTCCATTCATTGCAACTGATGGTCCTAGGGAGCTACAAGAAGAAGAAATGACTCAAATCGACCGCCGGGTTAAAATACTTCATTCCAAGTCATAGCCCGAGAGAGAGAAGAGAGGCATACCCGGGTGGTGAAGGAGTCATCGGAGGAGGCGGAACCGCTGGAGAGGTCATTGAAGAAGACCATGGCGACCCCGGCGGTAGGATGCGAGACGGCGAGAGCGAGGAAGCAACTATAGCTTAGGAAGGAAGGAAGGAGGAAACAAGGGAAATGTGACTTGTGGTCGGGGAGAAAAGGGGGTGGGGAAGGGGGGAGGGGGGCGGGGGTAGATATTTTGGTGGTAGGCCAAAATTTTGGAAATGTGGAGGGAAACTTTGCGTGCGGTGCCGCCGGACCATTCACTTTGAACGATTGTGTGCATCGCAAACGATTCTTCTGCTTTACACGCATGGGATGAGTTTGATAATTCAAATTTTGGTGGAAATTTCCCCGGGTACGTCATTGCGTAATTTAACATCGCTTGCTAATTTGGGCACACAAAAGAGCATACAACAGACAGACCACACTTACTGAATCGAGCAATTTTAGTAAGTAAATAGAGCCAGTTGACCTAAACATTGCTCTAACAAAAGACCAGCATTAAAAACAAAGCCTAAGTATGCATAATTTTAACAAATCCGCCGCCGCGCCGGCCTATGCATCGGCAGTGTGAGATGAGACATCGATGACTTGTCCTGGCGACATGCCGCTGTTGGTGGACTCCGCGCCCCCCTGCTGAAGTCGACCGCGTCCTCGTCCTCGGCACCGCCCTCAAGGTTGTAGTACTCGTAGTAGTGGTTGCGCCAGAGCTCGTGTTGGTACTCCACCGCCGATTCCTCGACGGACAGACTCTTCTCTACCTCGACCTCAGCCACGCGCAACTCCTCCTCCCGGCGCTCCTCGATCTTCGCCGCCTCCTGCATCTCCAGCTCCCGCTCGGTGACCTCATGAGGAAGCAGGTGCTCCATGGCCACCGCCGCCTTTTCGGACGTGGGTTGCATGCTGGAGTCCGAGGTGTCCTGGAATATCTTGGCATGTGCATCCTCGATCTTGGCGTGGATGGCCTCGACCCGGGCCAGGGCGACATCGGCGGCACGGACGGCAGCTCGAGCGCTCTCGGCGTTTGCAGCCACCGTCGCAGCAGCAGCTGCAGCCATCTCGGCTACTGCAGCTTCCCTGTCGGCTGCCGCAGACGCCCTCTCGGTAGAAGCGGCCACGCTCAATGCGGATGCGGCGACACTCTCGGCGTAGGCAGCCGCGCTCTTGGCGTAGGCGGCGGCGCTTGGGGGGGGGACGCGACCATTGTACGGGCCTTCACGAAGCGTATCCACGGCGTCATCTTTGCAAGAAGGGGGTGCGGGAATGGGGATCAGGATTCGTGGATTCGGGGGTTGCCGGAACTGGAGCAGACGAGCCGACGAAGCTTAAGGAGGGAGACTTAAATAGACCCAGATATTTTTATCGCAAACGGTTCCTAGAAAACAACTATGTGTGATGTTGTAGATATTTTCTATTAGCTGTGAAAGACGAATTTGGAGTAAAGTGGCAACGGATGGTGTTTTAAATGTACGAGAAATTTTGTAGTACTAATACAACTGTCATGTCAATTTTTGGAAAATTTCAAGGGTCATCTGACCGTTTAAGACATTTAATTGATTTTCCAGCCATTTAATGGCCGTAATTGAAATTTGAACTACATGTACATGCAACAGCTAACCATAACGGTTTGAAAACTCATATTTTGTGTACTTGTGTGCGATTTAATTCCATGTGCAGTAAATTGGAAGGAATTTTCGAACATATTGGTCTAACGGCTATGACACAATTAAGCATGGAGTGACATTGCATTTTAATTCCAAAAAAATTAAAAAATATAAGACTCATGAAACCTTGGTTGATATAATGTCATGCCACCAAGATGATGTGGTAAAAAAATTGGCATGTTTGATGAAAGTTTGGACACACACCCCTCACAAACCGGAGCAACTCACTAGAAGGCTCGTGGTTCCGAGAGGGAACAATGCATGTTTGATGACGAACGGGAGATAGCTTCCTCTTACGGCCTTTAATTTTTTTCTACGTTTAACGTGCACTACTACAACTGTAATGTGAAATTTTGGAAAATTCTAGGGGTCATTTGACCTTTTAAAGACTTTTTAAGTGATTTTCTAGCCATTTAATGACCGTAATTAAAATTTGAACAACATCTATATGCAACGCCTAACCATAACTGTTTGAAAAATCATATTTGTGTACTTGTGTGCGAGTTAATTCCATGTGTAGTAAATTAGAAGGAATTTTAAAACATATTTGTCTCACGACATGGACACATGCATATGTATGCATGGAGTGACATGGCATTTTAATTCGAAACAATTAAAAAAATATCAGAAGCACATGAAACCTTGCTTGATGTAATGTCATGCCACCAAGATGAAGTGGTAAAAAAATTGGCATGTTGGACGAAATTTTGGACACACACCCCTCACAAACCGGAGCAACTCACTAGAAGGCTCGTGGCCAAGAGGGAACAATCATGTTTGATGACGAACGGGAGATAGCTTCCTCTTATGGCCTTCAATTGTTTTCTACGTCTAACATGCACTACTACAACTGTAATGTGAAATTTGGGAAAATTCTAGGGGTCATTTGACCTTTTAAAGACATTTAAGTGATTTTCTAGCCATTTAATGGCCATAATTCAAATTTGAACTACATCTACATGCAACGCCTAACCATAACAATTTGAAAAATCATATTTGTGTACTTGTGTGCAAGTTAATTCCATGTGCAGTAAATTAGAAGGAATTTTCAAACATATTGGTCTCACGGCATGGGCACATGCATGGAGTGACATGGCATTTTAATTCCAAAAAATTAGAAAAATATCAGAAACACATAAACCTTGCTTAATATAATTTCATGCCACCAAGATGATGTGGTAAAAAATGGCATGTTTGACAAAGGTTTGGACACACACCCCTCACAAACCAGAGCAACTCACTAGAAGGCTCGTGGTTCCGAGAGGGAACAATGCATGTTTAATGATGAACGGGAGATAGCTTCCTCTTACGGCCTTCAATTTTTTTCTACGTCTAATGTGCACTACTACAACTGTAATGTGAAATTTTGGAAAATTCTAGGGGTCATTTGACGTTTTAAAGACATTTAAGTGATTTTCTAGCCATTTAATGACCGTAATTCAAATTTGAACTACATCTACATGCAACGCCTAACCATAACGGTTTGAAAAATCATATCTGTGTACTTGTGTCTAAGTTAATTCCATGTGTAGTAAATTAGAAGGAATTTTCAAACATATTTGTCTCACGACATGGACACATGCATATGTATGCATGGAGTGACATGGCATTTTAATTCCAAAAATTAATAAATGATCAGAGAAACATGAAACCTTGCTTGATTTAATGTCATGCCACCAAGATGATGTGGTAAAAAATTTGGCATGTTTGATGAAAGTTTGGACACACACCCCTCACAAACCGGAGCAACTCACTAGAAGGCTCGTGGTTCCGAGAGGGAACAATGCATGTTTGATGACGAACGTGAGATAGCTTCCTCTTACGGCCTTCAATTTTTTTCTATGTCTGACATGCTCTATTACAACTGTAATGTGAAATTTTGGAAATTCTAGGGGTCATTTGACCTTTTGAAGACATTTAACTGATTTTCTAGCCATTTAATTACCGTAATTCAAATTTGAACTACCTCTACATGCAACGCCTAACCATAACAGTTTGAAAAATCATATTTGTGTACTTGTGTGCGAGTCAATTTCATGTGCAGTAAATTAGAAGGAATTTTCAAACATATTGGTCTACGGCATGGCCACATGCATGGAGTGACATGGCATTTTAATTCCAAAAAATTTAAAAAATATTAGAAACACATGAAACCTTGCTTGATGTAATGTCATGCCACCAAGATGATGCGGTAAAAAATTGGCATGTTTGACAAAAGTTTGGACACACACCCCTCACAAACCGGAGGAACTCACTGGAAGGCTCGTGGTTCCGAGACGGAACAATGCATGTTTGATGACGAACGGGAGATAGCTTCCTCTTACGGCCTTCAATTTTTTTCTACGTCTAACGTGCACTACTACAACTGTAATGTCAAATTTTGGAAAATTCTAGGGGTCATTTGACCTTTTAAAGACATTTAAGTGATTTTCGCCATTTAATGACCGTAATTCAAATTTGAACTACATCTACATGCAACGCCTAACCATAACGGTTTGAAAAATCATATTTGTGTACTTGTGTGCGAGTTAATTCCATGTGCAGTAAATTAGAAGGAGTTCCAAACATATTGGTCTCACGACATGGGCACATGCATGGAGTGCCATGGCATTTTAGTTCCAAAAAATTTAAAAATGATCAGAAAAACATGAAACCTTGCTTGATTTAATGTCATGCCACCAAGATGATGTGGTAAAAAAATTGGCCTGTTTGACGAAAGTTTGGACACACACCCCTCACAAACCGAAGCAAGTCACTAGAAGGTTCGTGGTTCCGAGAGGGAACAATGCATGTTTGATGACGAACGGGAGATAGCTTCCTCTTACGGCCTTCAATTTTTTACGTTTAACGTGCACTAATACAACTGTCATGCGAAAATTTGGAAATTTCAGGGGTCATTTGACTTTTTAAAGACATTTAAGTGATTTTCTAGCCATTTAATGACCGTAATTCAAATTTGAACTACATCTACATGCAACGCCTAACCATAACTGTTTGAAAAATCATATTTTTGTGTACTTGTGTGAGAGTTAAAAAATCATCAGACGATGTAAATATCTGGTGTTCAAAAAAGAAAATGTAAAGATCTGGCAAGACAACCGGCCCCCACACGATTGGCACTCTATCTCGTGGCTCGAGGGTTGGTAGGCGAGTGGCGAGGATCATTAATCAGACACGGTTCTGTATTGGAAACCGTCAGCTATTATGTTCACACACGGATTTTGCTGCGGGAATCGTGTGTAATTCAAACTACAATACTCGTAAATTCCGGCGACCGGCGTGTGCACTATCCCCGTCGATCTAGATTCCGGCCGCCAATAAATACTACCTTGCTCATGTCGGCCCGCATGCATTCTCATCTACATCCCCCTCGCTCGGCCCCTCTCTCTCTCAAATCTCTGCCATGGCACCGCCGGTCTACCCACGCGCCGACGAGGAGTCGCCGCCCCCGAGGACGCTCACTCGAATAGCAGCGACAAGGACCCCTACGCGCCGCCAGACGAGGTTGCGCTGGACCCCCCCAACTTTGGATTGGTTTTGGGGCCAGTACAATCTTTGTCTGTGGAAGTCGCTGCCGCCGGCTTAGAAAGCCAGGCAAGTGGCATTCAAGAAGGAGATGGCGGAGGAGGAAGCCAGGTACCAGGCGGCCTGTGAAGCCCGTGATGCCGCCTTGAAAACGGAGGCGGCAGAGCTTTGGGGGTGGGCGCGTCATCGTGCCGAGGAGGTGTACAAAGACGGGTACTTCACGAGGAAGGTCATAGGCGCCGGGCGCCTCGTCGCTACATGGAGGTGGGCCGATATGCTCCAGCGTGCCACCGACGAGGAGCTCCGGTGGGCACCCAACGAAATGGCAAGATCGTTCGCGTGCGTCCGCCAGCAAGAGGCAGATCGGTACGTCAAGCGCTGCGAGGCGGAGGAGTACTGCCTCCGCAGTGGGAAGACGCCACGCACCAGGGAGCTGTTGGCGAGGGGCTGCTGGAATACTGGCCCCAGGAGGGATTATTAGTTTTACTATTGTTCGTTTTCAATTTTATGCATTGTGCCTAGTAGTTAAGTACCATCACGTATATGTGATGATATTATATATATATATTCTGTGATGAACTAATGAATAATTAATATATATATTATGAATTCCATTTTCTATCTGTTTTTGTATACTAATTTGAATCTAGCTGTTACCATCCACATATACAGAATGGAAAGCGTATATGCACACATTGAAACAAAACATATAAGAACGGAAAACAGAGTACACATATTGAAACAGAGGAATAAACAGAGCAATAATATGATTGTTGTGAATACATAGCTATCCACGTCGAAATGACTCAACAAAATAAATCACGTCCATGAGACCATGACCAGCAGCCCTTACCTACGGTAGCTCTTGGCTCTGCCTGAACTCGTGCAGGCGTTCGTCCAAGCAGTTGACACGCTCGCGGTACATCTAGAGCGCGATCTCGATCTCCAAGTTGGCTATTTCATCGGAGATCACCAGCTCGACGATGCGGCGCCCATGTTCCTCTACTGCGCCCAGGTGGACACCTGGGCCAAGGAGGCGGTCGAGCCTACGGACCAGCACGTTGGCATCCAGCAGGCCGTGGACAAGGCGAACGGCGCCACCCATGCGAACGTCATGGCGGGCGTCCGGTGCAAGTACGGCGCGGCCGACCTCTGGTGCAAGTACAGCGCTGAGGGCCTCTGCCCACTCCTGGCGAGGAATGGGGGTACTGACGGGACGTGTACCCAGCGGCGCCGTGTCGACAGCATGCAAGCGCCGATGGATCCGCTCATGCTGTGCGGCGCACTGCGCCTCTCGCTCTGCGGCGCTCCAACAGTCTCGCCGTGCGGCGAGCTGCAGCCTATCGACGCGGACGCACCTAGCTTGCTCTGCAGCGCGCCATCGATCATGTTGTGCGGCGAGCTGCAGCCTGTCGGCGCTGACATGCCTATCTTGATCCGCGGCGCTCAAGTGCCATGAGCCAAAGGTTTGCTCAACCCTGGCAATGACGCGCATCACGACATTGTCCAACGCGTTGCCGGGGAGTGCGTCGGCCTTGACCGGCCGTGGCGCCTGCTCATTTTCCTCGTCGACGAGGTTGATGGCAGAGGCGGTGCTTTGTGGGTTGGCATGCAGGCTGCACTTGTCGCCTCCGTGCATGTGCTAGGTTTATGCGCAATATCGCTGGGTGGCGGGAAACAAGTGAGGAAATGGCAGGAAACGGTGGCGTGCTCATAAAACGCAATCAATTAATGGAAACTTAGCATAGAAGGAACATCGAGCTAGCACAAGAAGTAAATGATGATCAGATGAACATGGACCACACTAGGGAACCCGTCAGTGATGAATTCATCAATCGCAAACGGTTGAATACCAGCAAGCGTTTGCCCACAACACACACGGCTTATTCCATCACAAACAGGTCGGATGGATCAACTGTATGCCACGTATCGCACATTGTCAAAAAGTAATGTGGTAGACCTTCTTTAACATGTGTTAAAAAATAAAAAACAAGGACCTCGAGGTTAAATTAACTCATGGGATGGATCATCCAGGTGAAAGGTAATTTAATTTGACCGGGATGACCCATCCCATCAGTTAATTTAACATCAAGACAACTTCCCATCCAGTCACCCATCTGATGGCTGCTCCAGCCTGAGCACACTTAACTTGAGAGTTCTCTTAGATGAGCTATTGGTGGAACAACTAGTCCTTGCTGATATAGGATGACCTCTTCGCATCCTTATGGCGTACCCGGATGACCGCCCGTCGCCCAATGGCCAATAGATGTTGTGTAGATAGAGCATATCACATACGTCTTATTAGAAGCAATTGTCTGTGTTATTATCGGTCTTCGCACACATTTCTGATTACACGCCTATTTGCCGCATATCACACACATCTTGATATATTGAACCGTTTCTGTTCTCTTCTCTCAACGCAAACAGTTCATCTGAGTGAACCGCATGCCGTATATTGCACACACCTTGATCTGGCTGACCGTTTCTTTTGTGTTGCCTAATCACAAACAGTTCATCCGAGTGAACCATAAGCCGTATATCGCACACGCCTTCATCTGGCTGCCCATTTCTTTTGTATTGCCACATCGCAAATAGTTAATTGAACTGAACCGTATGCCCAGCATCGCACACGCAACTATAATCTGAACCGTGTTTGATGCATCCTCCATCGCAAATGTTTTGCACCTTTTTTGACGGTTTTTTACACCATCGTTTGCGATTAATGCATCACACACAGTTTCGTCGAAGGGTCTCTGATTGTAGTGTCGCGTTAGCAGCAACCTGCAGTAGTGTAGATAGATCACGAAACTAGGACTCAACAGTACATCATACTAAACTTTTATTCTACTAAATCATGAAATAGCTAAGGACGAACTAAGATAGGTAAAGATAATAAAAGTGATGGTGATACGATACTGGGGCACCTCCCCCAAGCTTGGCACAAGCATAGGGTGGTCCCCATACCCTTGTACTCAAGTTTCTTTCTTCGGCGATGATGGTGGTGATGAGGCAGTGGGCTTGTCCTTCAGCTTTTGCTTCAGAAACAGTTTTCTTCCCTCAGCTTACTGACCTCTTGTTCAAGCTCTAATACCCTTTCACATAATACGTTCTTGATTTCCTGTAGAAGACGGAAAGGGATAAATTGAAACTTAGATTCGTTTACTTTGTTTGGGAGACTCGACTTCTTGAATTCAACATGCATATCGCCTGGTTGAGATACATGGGCTTCTTCCTCTTCCGAACTCGCGTCCTTGTTCCTCTTCAAATCAACATCTCGCTCCTCCTCCGTGGACCATCCATAGGGATCCATGTCCCCATAAATCCTCGGATTTGTAACATAGAGAAACATAGCTCTCTCCGTCCGAATCTTGGGAGGACATACCTTCAGGTCTATCAGAAAAATAGCACAAAACAAACATAGAGGAGATTTCTATGATGTGGTGGTCAAAATGTCCAGTAGTATATATAATTAAATTTTATCTTGCAAAACAAGTATTCCAGAAGAAAACAGAGTCAGGAAGGCACAAGAGGGGCCCATGAGCCACTAGGGTGCACCCAGGGGGTGGGTGGGCCCAGGTGCCTCGTGGGCACCTGGTAGGTCACCTCGGCTATTTCTTATTTTGGTATTTTTTGAATATTCACTACTGCAGGATACTGCTAACGCGACACTATGATCAGAGACCCTTTGCTGAAACTGTGTGCGATGTAATAATCGCAAATAGTGGTGTAAAAACCCGTCAAAAAAGGTGCAAAACATTTGCGATGGCGGAGCCATCAAACATGGTTCAGATTTTAGTTGCGTGTGTGATGTAGGACACACGGTTAATCCATTCAAACTGTCTGCGATGAGGCAGAACAACAGAAACGGCCAGCCATAACAATGTGTGTGTGATGCAGGACACACGGTTAATCCATTCGAACTGTTTGCGATGAGGTAGAACAACATAAACGGCTAGCCATATCAATGTGTGTGCGATATACGGCATACGGTTAACTCGGATGAAATGTTTCCGATTAGGGTACACAACAAAAACGGTTCAACTTAACAAGATGTGTGTGATATGCGGCATACAGTTCACATGGATGAACTGTTTGCGATGATCCAAAAGAACACAAACGAGCCGTGTAAACAAGATGTGTGTGATACGTGGCAAACAGCTGACTCGGATGAACTGTTTGCGATGAGAAATTACAACACAGACGGTCAATACAGTTACTTCGTGTGCGATCCTGTGTGTACAAAAAACCTTTGAAAAATGCAAACTAGTTGCTTGCGGTGGCGGGGTATGGCACACGATGCGTCTGCGAGTACTCGTGTGCGATGATTAGTATGTTACACATACGTTTCCTTATGTTAACATGTGTGTGAATTTGCAATATGAACAGTTAATATGCAAATGCCTTCTGGACATCGGGCACACGCTTAAACTCAATGAACTGTGTACAATACTAATACTTTCCATGAAAATTTATGAACTTGGGTAACAACATTTGAGTAACATATATATAGTGGTTACACTATTCGACAAAAGGAGGATCTTCGTAACATGGTTTTGACAACCATATCCATATCTACATACTTAACATAGTAACAACTATCACATTTTAAGAGGCTAAGGGACAACAACCATATGGTCCATATCTACATACTTAACATATATAGTAACAACTAGCACATTTTAAGAGGATGAGGGCCAACAACCACAACTATCCACTGGAAGCAGCTTGATCACGGCGACTCGGCATCTCGTCAATGAAAAGGAAGAGCCCTCCTGTGCCTTGGTAGAGCATGAGTAGAACAGTGTCTCCAATTTTCCAATATGGATGCATTGCCATGAGAAGCGAGAACTTGTTAATTTGAATGGTTCCATTTCTACGGGAAATGCAGTACCTTGCAATCACTTTGGCGTCATTAGCAGGCACAAGTGTAATTCGACCACGCCGGGAAATCGATCCAGGAACTGCTACAGGGGGCAATTTCTGTTGACATGTAGAATAAAAGACAATTGTAACATATCATTGAAGATATATATAGTTTATGAGCATCAACATTAAAATAAGACTTTTTACCAGCGTTTTGTGCACACAATTGGTCTTGTTCAGTATGTGCACCATAGGTCTAATTAATCCCATCCAAAATCCAGTGTTCATACGCTGTGCTATCTCTGTCAGGTTATCAACAAAGTGTATGACATGCTTCAAGTCCTTCCAGTGAAATTTGGTATGCTTAGTAACATACAGATCGTTCACTATGCATCCAACATATCCTGCTTAAAAGGTGGAAAGGTATTATTTATTCAGAACATGGCAGAAGAATATATAGTGCGCATAAATTGGTAAATAGAATTTGTTACTGCCTAGGAACGGAGTCAGAATTATATGATATCACAATTGGTTGCTTAAATAGTGATCAATTGGTTGCTTAAATAGTAATATGACAGCATGGAGAAAGTTGAAAGGACACTAACCTCAATCAGACTTTGATCGGCTGATGACGTTGGGGAAGTAAACATCCATGTTAATTAGACCACGCTGTGGCGCACGCACTAGAATTTTATTGCCAGCTTTCAGTTCATAACACTTCGACATTTTTCTCCAAAGGTCCACATTAAAATAGGAGTGACCATCTTTATCATGTTTTACGCTAACTGTCATTGTAAATCCATGCTGTGTTGTCAATATGACATCCTGGGAGTCATCAGCAAAGTAAAGCCCAAGATTTCCTTCTACTCTTGTTCTTGCAAAGCAAGGGATGTACTGCTTGAAATGAAAATTAAGATCGTAACTTAGATATATTGAAATAACAGAGCAAGGTGCAAATATGGGAGTAACTGATAGAATAGATCCATATATATAGATGAAAGCAAAGTACAAAAATATAGAATTAAAAATAGATAATGTAACAAGGATTTGATGCAAATATATAGATAATATAGCAACAGACGGTATATGTTCACAAATTTAGGCCATGCCGACCGTGGTAGGTTGAGATTGAACATACCGAGCGCTCCCTGAAGTCATCCGGAATGGTGAGATAGAACTTCGTTTCCGACTGGCCACGACCACAGTTGCCCGATTTTTGCTCACACTGTGGACACATGAATGAACACCCACGAATCAGCTAGAACAAAAATGATTCCACGGTGATTTCTGCCGGTTGATTAACAATGACGGACGGACTGCGATAAGAGATGAGTGAATATTTCGCTAATTAAGTTGATTACCTTCTCCATGAGAAAAATCCCCGGCCAAATCCGGCAGAAAACCCCAGTCGACCAGAGTCTAGAATGTCAGTGCAGATAGGCGGCGGAAAGCGGTAGGGGCAAAATCCGGTGCCGTTTGGAGCGCGACCTATGCCCGCCGCCAACAGGCGTCGAGCTTAGGGTGCAGAGTTGCGGAGGAGCCCGCAGCGAGTGAGTGGGGACAAAGTGGGCGAGGGTTTTCTTTTTTCCTTTTGCATGTGTGAGTGAACACACACGGTTCGTAGAGGCGACGGAGATGAATCGTGTGCGATAGTAAATCAACAAGATTGAATGGGAATCCAAATTTCCTTTGTCCTTCATCCATTAGTTTTTTTTCTACGATGAACATAAACCCTGCTAATCACCGTGTTCAAATTTGACACATTTCCGGGTTCATTTACAATATTTAGGGGATTATATGCATTTGTTGGCATTAATGCACATAATTCAAATTCAAACAATCGGTGCATGAAAGGGTGCACAAGAACGGTCTGGAAAAACCATACTCGTGGTATTTAGTAATTTCTCAAGCCTTAAACAAGGAATGGGCAGAGATTTCAATGGAATGCGTGGCAATAGTCAACCACAAACGCGTCATTTACTGGGTTATCAACTATAGAACAATGAAATATGTGCTTGAAAAACATGACGGCTGGCATGGTGGCATGGTATGGCCTCACCGTGCCCTGGTTAAAAGCTGAGAAGGTTTGATTTATGTTGTCATGCACGCCCTTCATAAATCGAACCATCACCAAGGAAGTTCAATGCTTTCGAGAGGGAAATCACCAAGATTGAAGGGGAATCCAACTTTCCGTCCTAGTTTGTCATTCAGTTTTTTTTCCAACGATCAACATACCGCCTCAAATGCAACATGTTCAAATTTGACATTTTTCCAAACTCATTTACCATATTTAGGGGATTATGTGCATTTTCTAGGCATTAATTACGCACATAATTCAAATTCGAACACCGGTGCATGAAAAGGTGCACAAGAATGGTCTGAAAAACCATGCTCATGCCTTTTTACAAGGAATGGGCAGATATTTGAAGCAAATGTGTGGCAATAGTCAACCATAAACGTGTCGTTTACTGGGTTAAAAACTATTCAAAAATGAAGTACATGCTTGGAAAACATGACGCCTGGTGTGGTGCCATGGTATGACCTCACCGTGTCCTGGTAAAAATGTCGTCATGCACGCCTTTCATAAAACGAACCATCACCGAGGAAGTTTCATGGTTTCGAGGGGGAATCACTAAGATTGAACGGGGATCCAAATTTCCTTTGTCCTTTGTCCACGAGTTTTTTCTATGATGAACATACAACCTACAAATCACCGTGTTCAAATTTGGCACTTTTCCGGGTTCATTTGCCATATTTAGGGGATTATGTGCATTTCCTAGGCATTAATGCACATAATTCAAGTTCAAACAATCGATGCATGAAAGGGTCCAAAAGAATGGCCTGGAAAACCATGCTCATGCCATTTAGTAAATTCTCATGCCTTTTACAAGGAATAATGGACAGATATTTTGATGAAATGTGTGGCAATAGTCAACCACAAATGTTTGTTGTGTTTTCAACTATAGAAAAAAATGAAATAAATGCTTAAAAACATGACGCCTGGCATGGTGCCATGGTATGACCTCACCATTCCCTGGTAAAAAATTGAGAAGGTTTGGCTTATGTCATCATGCACGCCCTTCATAAATCGAACCATCACCGAGGAAGTTCCAGGCTTTCGAGAGGGAAATCCCCAAGATTGAAGGAGAACCAAATTTCCTTCCTAGTTTGTCATTCAGTTTTTTTCCAACGATCAACATACCGCCTCAAATGCAACGTGTTCAAATTTGACATTTTCCCGGGCTCATTTACCATATTTAGGGGATTATGTGCATTTTCTAGGCATTAATGGACATAATTCAAATTCGAACAATCGGTGCATGAAAAGGTGCACAAGAACGGTCTAAAAAACCATGCTCGTGTTATTTATTACATTCTCATGCCTTTTACAAGGAATGGGCAGATATTTCAAGGAAATGTGTGGCAATAGTCAACCATAAACGCGTCGTTTACTGGGTTAACAACTATACAAAAAATGAAACACATGGTTGGAAAACATGACACCTGGCGTGGTGCCATGGTAGGCCTCACCATGTGTAACATCCCAAATTTTCAATTTGGAATGTTATACATAGGTCATACATGCATATCATATTTTATTTCATTTCGTTTCGCGATCCTCGAAATTCTAAGCAACTCAAGGACCCTCGGAGAGAGTTGGGGATTTCACCGTTTTCATATTTGAATTCTATCAAATATTGAAACAAGGGTCATTTGTTTTAATTATTTTTCTCTCCAAAAATATTTCATATCAAAATATATGAGAGGGGATAATATGACTTCCCCAAAATAATGAAATATTAGAGGAAAAATATTTAAAAACAAATAAACAATTTTATTTGGATTTTATTGCTATTTTATTCGAATTAGGAAAAATATGCGTTTTTCAAAATTGCATTAGAGTCCTAAATAAATGTTCACCTTGTCCGGTAGATTTTTAGAGGACGGGGAAAATCTATTTCAGGATTTTTGGAGTCCGTTTAGTATTTCTTTTCTTTGTTTTTTTTGCGCGTCAGAATATTTTTTAAAAAAAAGTTACCGCCTAACCGGGCCGTGTCCGCCTAGGACTCCTGGCCCGGCCGTCCTTTATAAGTGGGGAGGCCCGACCCCAGCAGCCCAGCGCCCCGTCGCGCTGCTGCCGCCGCCCCGCCGCCGCCCGTTCCACTCGCCGGAGTTCGCCGCTGCCGCTGGTTTTCTTCGCCGGTTCTGTTTTCCGGTAAAAACCCTAGATCCATTTTTTATAGATCGGTTCGGTTTTTTCGGTTTAGTTATTTAGCGGACGTTCATCCGTACGTTCGTTTTAACGAACGCCGTTCACCCATTAGCCGCATACAGCGAACGTTCGTTCATTAGCCTGTTCGTCAGTTTTTCCTTTTCCAGGGTTTTTCGCGATTATTTTCGATCGCGATTTCTGACCCGATTTTCGTTTTAGTTTATCTTTTCGCTCGTTTATCGGAATCAGGCGATTCAAGCACCTAGATCTTCGTCTCGAAGTTCTCTTTCTGTTTAACCAACTTGAAGAAGATTTTGGTACTGTAAAATTTTACTTTAGTCCAGATTAGTAATCGGATCTCGTTTCTTTCGTAGTTTGAGTTTCGTTGCTTCGTTTGATTTGATTCTTTTTGCAAATCGAATCTTTTCAGTTGAGTTTCAGATTTGATCTTCTTATTTGAGTATTACTCATGCATCTTTGCTTGATTGCTTATGTATGCTATTGTTTGTTTGCGATAGAATTCCCGGAGTGCGAAGCATGCTACTACGAGTCACTAGGTTTTGTGGATTGTCAGCAAGGCAAGTAACACATTGATCATACTCTTTTCATACCCAGTTTTTATGCATTAGTTCCAAACCTCAAACACTGCATGATTAGGATGTGATTAACTTGTGGGTATTGGGAAGTAGTTGATGAGGTAGAACCTATTGCCCTGTTTACTATCAAACCTTTGAGAGTTACTTCTACGTTATGCTTATACTGCTATGCTATGCTCGTAGACGTGGTTTGGGTGAGTGAATCCATGATAGATGTGAGATGATTATTTAATGGTTCAACTTAAGGTGGCAACTTTAATACACATCTGGGTGGATTGCTTGTTTGGACACCTGGAGAATCCAGTGTTGTCCTAGGATATCCCGGAGTACCCGTGTGATAATCCTACGGTCCGCCACCCAGGCTCAAAGGGATCTGAGATATTTCATGCTAGAAACTTCCGTGTGCAGCCACAAGCTATTATGGGCTCTAGCATATTTGAGTAAGTTGCATGACCTCTTCCAGTGGTAGGCTAGCAGATGTAGAGGGATGTAGGTTGGTACTGTCTACCCGGGGTTACAGTTAATGCTTCTGAAAGACTGTGTCTCGGTCATCCTTTTCTCAAACACCATGAAGTGCGAGAAATCCAACGGAGGAGATCGAGTCTTGTGGGGAAAAGTGCGCAAACCTCTGCAGAGTGTACAATCTAATCATGGTTAGCCGTGTCCCCGGTTATGGACATCTTGAGTATCTAGTACTTGGATTATCATATGCATCTCATCACTCTAATTTAATTTGTTGGGTTGATAATTACTTTTAATTGGGATTGAGTTGGAGGTACCTTCTCAATGTTGTTCAACCACCATGATAGTTAAATAAAATATATTCCTTTGTTGTAGGAAAAAATTGGCTTTTCGCAAAAACCATATAACCATAGAGCCTCCACCAGCCATATATGCATATAGTGATAGCATTATTTCTGTTCTTGCTCCACTGTGTTATATTGCCAGCATATTCCATGTGCTGACCCATTTTCGGGCTACAACGTATTATGTTGCAGACTTTTTAGACGGCGAGTAAAGGTGCGATACGTCGTTATTGTGCATCTCAGCTATGCCGTTGGAGTTGATGGACTCACTTATCTTGCAAGTCTTCCGCTGTTATCTTATTTAGATGGTCTTAGCCATATTTACTGCAATAAGTTCTCTTTTGAGACATTTGATGTAATAAGTGTGTGATTGCTACTCTGTTATAAATCCTTCGAGTACTGTGTGTGTCAGCATTACCGATCCAGGGATGACACTGAAGCACAGAGACTTGACCGTTTGAGGTCGGGTCGCTACAAGATGGTATCAGAGCACACGCTGATGTAGGACACGACCACTAAGATAAGCCATAGGTCACTGTTCTCTACTCATTTCTGACTCCTCTCCATTTTCTACTCCTTAGGATGGCGGATTCGAGGAACAAGTTTGCACAACCGGACAAAGACACACCCTTTGGATGACACTTGAAGGAAGTCACTAGGTACCTGAACATCGGAATACCAAGCTTCACTGGGACCTACACCACCACTTTACCAGAAGAGGAGCGCTGGATGATTCGAGTTCAAGTTCCAGGAAGGACATTCACGCCAGTTACGGAGCCCATAGAGTTTTCCTTTGATGCACCCACCTGGAGTCTAGAAAAGTGCATGGCAGCCCACATCACCATGGGACGCATCGGCGAAGTTTAGCACAAGGATCTCAAGGATACTATCTACCAGATATGTGGGCTCCAAGATGAGCAATGGGAGATGATCAGCACCAGGATGGACAGGTCCATTGCAGCTTTCATCCAGGATTTAAACCAGCACATTCGACGCCAGGAGAATCAGATGTGCGCAGGCATGATGGATCTGAAGAAGGCGATGACCAGGATCACGGAGCTAGAAGAGGAACTCAAGTCTACATGCGATGGATATGAGGAGGAAATCACAATACTATTGGAGAAGAATGACGACCTGATAAAGAAGATCGGAGTTTTCATGGGAGACCCTGCGCCAGGAGGAGAAGACGACGAACCCAAGGAAATTCGTTCTGAAGACTAGATCATCATCGACGACACCGACTCCGACCCTGATGGTAGTGAGGATGATTGTGAAGACGAAGCTGGAGCGGATATCATGGAGTCTTCCACCGATCAAAATTCCTAGATGACCACCATATGATTAGTAGTCTTTTCCCATGTATATAGTACTAGTCTGAGCACTTTTAACGATAGTTCTAGACCGATTGTATGTCCTTGCTTGCTTGATTGAGTGATATGATTGTGTTTGTCTCATGTGCATATGGGTAGTGTTTTCTCACTAGACCTCATTTCTATTCTAATCTCTCCCCTCTAAACCCATCAGATGCCTCCGAGACGTGACACCGGATTTGTCTTCCCACCGGAGATCTCCCAGTTGATTCAGCAGCAGAATGCCTTGATGCAAATACTAGTCCAGAACCAAGGCAACAACAACAACCCGCCACCACCACCTCCAGTTGACAACTTAGCCCGTTTTCTGAGGTTGCAGCCGCCGGTGTTTTCTAGTAGCACTGAGCCAATAGTTGCGGATGACTGGTTACGCAAGATTGGAAGGGAGTTTCCCTATAGCCAATATTACTTGGGATCAGTTTCAGCAAGCATTTCGCACATCCCATGTCTCAGCTGGAGCTATGAGCATGAAGAAGCGCGAGTTTCGCAACTTGCGCCAAGGAAATCGTACTGTGGCTCAGTACGTAGAGGAGTTTAGTAAGCTGTCAGGTTATGCCCCGGATGATGTGGCCACAGATGCCGCGAAGCAGGAGAAGTTTATGGAAGGGCTGAATGACGAGATGAGCATGCAGTTGACGGTGGCAACATTCAACAACTACCAGGAGCTGGTAGACAAGGCTCTTATGATGGAAGGGAAGCAGCAGCAGATTGAGAGCCGCAAGAGGTAGTATGGGCAAGGAAGGTACAACTCAGGAGCTCAGCAGAAGCCTTGTTTAACCCCGAAGTCGGGAGGATTTACCCATAACCATGGAGGTCATACCCACAATGGAGGAAGTTCGCATAACCACAATGGTTCCAAGAATGGGAACGGAGCAGGCAACAATCAGAACCGCTCCAATCCAGCCACACTCGCCAAGAGAGACCTAAGTCACATTACTTGCTTCAAGTGCAGGAAGACTAGACACTATGCCACAGAGTGCCCTGAAGCGAAGAATGGAAATGGTAATGGGAGCGCTGGGAAGAAGCCCAATCCATTCAACAAAGGACAAGTGAACCTCATTAACGTGGAGGAGGTTGAAGAGCAGCCAGACGCAATTATCGGTAAGTTTTTGGTTAAGTCTTTTACCGCTCTTGTTCTTTTCGATACCGGTGCATCTCATTCATACATATCATGGGGATTCGTGGATAAGTTTAAGTTGCGAACCCAAGACCTTAGGACACCCATGTTAGTAAGTTCACCTGGAGCAGAGTATATGGCCAGCCGATGGTGCGACCGGATACCCTTAACCATTGGTAGCCATGTTTTCCCATCAGACCTAATAATTTTGGAGTCACAAGGATTGGATGTGATATTAGGCATGGACTGGATGTCGAAGTATGGAGGAAGCATTGATTGTGCTAGTAAGTCAATTCTAATCACCACCCCAGAGGGAAAAAGGATCAAGTATGTATCCAGGCATTCGTCAAGGAGAACCCAAGTAAATTCCCTCTCAGGAGTTGTTCAAGAGGAAGTGCCTGTTGTGAAGGATTACCCAGATGTATTTCCAGAGGAATTACCAGGCATGCCGCCAGATCGGGACATCGAGTTCTTGATAGAACTGTTGCCAGGCACCGGACCGATATCAAAGAGTCCAAACCAGATGCCTGCAAATGATCCGGAGGAGATTAAGAAGCAGATTAAGGAGTTGTTGGAGAAAGGTTACATCCGACGAAGCTCATCACCGTGGGGAGCCCTAGTGCTTTTGGTTGAGAAGAAGGATGGATTTTTAAGAATGGTTGTTGATTATCGTGCATTGAATGAAGTGACGATCAAGAACAAGTACCCACTGCCGATGATCAATGATTTGTTTGACCAGCTGCAAGGAGCTAAAGTGTTTTCAAAGATCGATCTGCGATCAGGATATCACCAGCTGAAGATTCAAGAAAAGGATATACCAAAAACAGCATTCACCACTAGGTACGGGTTATATGAGTATACGGTTATGTTTTTTGGACTGACTAACGCCCCTGCCTATTTCATGAGTATGATGAATAAGGTGTTCATGGAATTCTTGGATAAGTTTGTGGTGGTGTTCATTGATGATATAATGGTATACTCGAAGAATGAAGAGGAGCACAAGGAGCATTTGCGTTTAGTTCCCGAGGATCTCAGGGAACTTCGTTTGGAGATTGTTCCTAGAGGTTTTGTTGTAGCAATGGAAGTTCAGTCTACATTGTTGGGAAAGATTCGAGAAGCTCAGAAGGATGACAAAGAAATTGCAGAGATAAAGGAGAGAATGAGCAAAGGAAAGGCCAAAGGTTTTTGTGAGGCTGAGCACGACACCTTATGGTTTGAGGACCGCGTTTATGTGCCCAACAACGCAGAGATCAGGAAGTTGATACTTCAGGAGGCCCATGACTCGCCATACTCGATACACCCCGGAAACACCAAGATGTATTTGGATTTGAAGGACTGTTTCTGGTGGACTGGTATGAAGAAGGATATTGCCGAGTATGTAGCTATATGTGATGTATGTCAGTGAGTAAAGGCAGAACATCAGAAGCCAGCAGGACTACTGCAGCCTATGCCGATACCCGAATGGAAGTGGGACAAGCTTGGCATGGATTTCATCACCGGATTGCCCAGGACCCGATCAAGATATGATTCCATCTGGGTAGTAGTGGATCGTTTGACCAAAGTGGCCCACTTTATCCCAGTGAAAACCACCTATACAAGTGCAAAGTTGGCCAAGATATATATGACCAGGATCGTATGTCTACACGGAGTTCCAAGGACCATCGTATCAGATAGAGGAACACACTTTACTTCAAAGTTTTGGCATCAGCTGCACCAGACTTTGGGGACCAGGCTAGAGTTTAGCACAACCTTTCATCCGCAGATAGACGGACGGACCGAGAGAGTCAATCAGATTCTAGAGGACATGTTGAGAGCTTGTGCACTAGATTATGGACCTAGTTGGGATGACAATTTGCCGTACGCGGAGTTTTCATACAACAACAGCTACCAGGCCAGTTTGAAGATGGCACCTTTTGAAGCCCTGTATGGGAGAAGATGCCGAACGCCATTGATGTGGGATGAAGTAGGAGACCGTCATTTGTTTGGACCAGACTTGATCAAAGAGTCTGATGAGAAGGTTAAGCTAATTCGAGACCGACTGAAGGTAGCTCAGTCCAGACAGAAGAGTTATGCAGACTCGAAACACAAGGAGGTAGTCTATGAGACCGGAGACATAGCATATCTTCGCGTATCACCTCTTCGAGGAGTTAAACGTTTTGGTGTTAAGGGAAAGTTAGCCCCGAGATTTGTAGGACCGTACCGTGTCTTGGAACGCATGGGAGAGGTAGCCTACAAGTTGGAATTACCTGAAGGATTGTCAGGAGTTCATGATGTGTTCCATGTATCCCAGTTGAAGAAGTGCCATGCAGAGATGGCCGATATACCGCTCAGAGATACAGTACCCCTGGAAGCAATTTAGTTGGACAGTGATCTGACCTATGAGGAGAAACCGGTTAAGATTCTCGAGTTTGCCAGCCGAGTTACATGCAGCGAGGTTATCAAGTTTTGCAAGGTTCAGTGGAGCCACCATACCGAGGATGAAGCCACCTGGGAACGAGAGGATGATCTACGGAAAGACCACCCACACCTATTTTCTAGCCAATCCGAATCTCGAGGATGAGATTCATCTTAAGGGGGGTAGGTTTGTAACATCCCAAATTTTCAATTTGGAATGTCATACATAGGTCATACATGCATGTCATATTTTATTGCATTTCGTTTCGCGATCCTCGAAATTCTAAGCAACTCAAGGACCCTTGGAGAGAGTTGGGGATTTCACCGTTTTCATATTTGAATTCTATCAAATATTGAAACAAGGGTCATTTGTTTTAATTATTTTTCTCTCCGAAAATATTTCATATCAAAATATATGAGAGGGGATAATATGACTTCCCCAAAATAATGAAATATTAGAGAAAAAATATTTAAAAACAAATAAACATTTTTATTTGGATTTTATTGCTATTTTATTCGAATTAGAAAAATATGCGTTTTTCAAAATTGCATTAGAGTCCTAAATAAATGTTCACCTTGTCCGGTAGATTTTTAGAGGACGGGGAAAATTTATTTCAGGATTTTTAGAGTCCGTTTAGTATTTCGTTTCTTCATTTTTCTGCTCGTTGGAATATTTTTTAAAAAAGTTACCGCCTAACCGGGCCGTGTCTGCCTAGGACTCCTGGCCGGCCGGCCTTTATAAGCCGGGAGGCCCGACCCCAGCAGCCCAGCGCCCCGCCCGAAACCCTAAGCCGCCGCCGCCCTAGCGCCACCGCCGCACCAGCCGCCGCCGCCGCACTAGCCGCCGCCGCCGCGCGCTGCTGCTGCCGCCTCGTCGCCGCGCCGCCGCGCTCCTCGGGCGCCCCGCCGCTGCGCCGCCACGCCACCGTGCCACGCCGCTCGCCGGAGTTCGCCGCCGCTGCTGGTTTTCTTCGCCGGTTCGGTTTTTTGGTAAAAACCCTAGATCCATTTTTTTATAGATCGGTTCAGTTTTTTTTCGGTTGAGTTATTTAGTGGACGTTCGTCTGTACGTTCGTTTTAACGAACGCCGTTCACGCATTAGCTGGAGACAGCAAACGTTCGTTCATTAGCATGTTCGTCAGTTCTTCTTTTTCCATGGTTTTTCACGATTATTTTTGATCGCGATTTCTAACCCGATTTTCGTTTTAGTTTATCTTTTCACTCGTTTATCGGAATCAGGTGATTCAAGCGCCTAGATCTTCGTCTCAAAGTTCTGTTTCTGTTTAACCAACTTGAACAAGATTTTGGTACTGTAAAATTTGACTTTAGTCTAGATTAGTAATCGGATCTTGTTTCTTTCGTAGTTTGAGTTTCGTTGCTTTGTTTGATTTGATTCTTTTTGCAAATCGAATCTTTTCAGTTGAGTTTCAGATCCGGTCTTCTTATTTGAGTTTTACTCGTGCATCTTTGCTTGATTGCTTATGTATGCTATTGTTTGTTTGCGATAGAATCCCGGAGTGCGAAGCGTGCTACTACGAGTCACTAGGTTTTGCGGATCGTCAGCAAGGCAAGTAACACATTGATCATACTCTTTTCATACCCAATTTTTATGCATTAGTTCCAAACCTCAAACACTGCATGATTAGGATGTGATTAACTTGTGGGTATTGGGAAGTAGTTGATGAGGTAGAACCTATTGCCATGTTTACTATCAAACCTTTGGGAGTTACTTCTAGGTTATGCTTATACTGCTATGCTATGCTCGTAGACGTGGTTTGGGTGAGTGAATCCATGACATATGTGGGATGATTATTTAATGGTTCAACTTAAGGTGGCAACTTTAATACACATCTGGGTGGATTGCTTGTTTGGGCACCTGGAGAATCTAGTGTTGTCGTAGGATATCCCGGAGTACCCGTGTGATAATCCAACGGTCCGCCACCCAGGCTCAAAGGGATCCAAGATATTTCATGCTAGAAACTTCCGTGTGCAGCCACAAGCTATTATGGGCTCTAGCATATTTGAGTAAGTTGCATGACCTCTTCCAGTGGTAGGCTAGCAGATGTAGAGGGATGTAGGTTGGTACTGTCTACCCGGGGTTATAGTTAATGCTTCTGAAAGACTGTGCCTCGGTCATCCGTTTCTCAAACACCATGAAGTGTTAGAAATCCAATGGAGGAGATCGAGTCTTGTGTGGAAAAGTGCGCAAACCTCTGTAGAGTGTACAATCTAATCATGGTTACCCGTGTCCCCGGTTATGGACATCTTGAGTATCTAGTACTTGGATTATCATATGTATCTCATCACTCTAATTTAATTTGTTGGGTTGATAATTACTTTTAATTGGGATTGAGTTGGAGGTACATTCTCAATGTTGTTCAACCACCATGATAGTTAAATAAAATATATTCCTTTGTTGTAGGGAAAAATTGGCTTTTCGCAAAAACCATATAACCATAGAGCCTCCACCAGCCATATATGCATATAGTGATAGCATTATTTCTGTTCTTGCTCTACTGTGTTATATTGCCAGCATATTCCATGTGCTGACCCGTTTTCGGGCTGCAACGTATTATGTTGCAGACTTTTTAGACGACGAGTAAAGGTGCGATAGGTCGTTGTTGTGCATCTCAGCTATGCCGTTGGAGTTGATGGACTCACTTATCTTCCAAGTCTTCCGCTGTTATCTTATTTAGATGGCCTTAAGCCATATTTACTGTAATAAGTTCTCTTTTGAGACATTCGATGTAATAAGTGTGTGATTGCTACTCTGTTATAAATCCTTCGAGTACTATGTGTGTTAGCATTACCGATTTAGGGATGACACTGAAGCACAGAGACTTGACCGTTTGAGGTCGGGTCGCTACACCATGCCCTGGTAAAAATAGGAGAATGTTTTCCTTATGTCGTGATGCGCGCCTTTCATAAATTGAACCATCACCGAGGAAGTTTCATGGTTTCGAGGGGGAAATCACCAAGATTGAAGGGGGGGTCCAAATTTCCTTTGTCTTTTGTCCACGAGTTTTTTACTACGATGAACATACAACCTGCAAATCACCGTGTTCAAATTTGGCACTTTTCCGTGTTCATTTGCCATATTTAGGGGATTATGTGCATTTCCTAGGCATTAATGCGCATAATTCAAGTTCAAATAATCGGCGCATGAAAGGGTCCACAAGAACAGCCTAGGAAACCATGCTCGTGCCATTTAGTAAATTCTCATGCCTTTTACAAGGAATGGACAGATATTTGGATGAAATGTGTGGCAATAGTCAACCACAAATGTTTGTTTGTTGTGTTTTCAACTATAGAAAAAATGAAATAAATGCTTAAAAAACATGACGCCTGGCATGGTGCCATTGTATGACCTCACCTTGCCCTGGTAAAAATTTGAGAAGGTTTGTCTTATGTCGTCATGCATGCCCTTCATAAATCGAACCATCACCGAGGAAGTTCGATGCTTTCGAGAGGGAAATCCCCAAGATTGAAGGGGAATCCAAATTTTCTTCGTTCTTTGCCCTGGAGTTTTTTTCTACGACGAACATACACCCTGCAAATCATCGTGTTCAAATTTGGCATTTTTTCGGGCTCATTTACCATATTTAGGGGATCATGTGCATTTTCTAGGCATTTAGCGCATATAAATCCAATCCAGCTACAGGTGCACGGGTGTGATGTGAGGGACGTGGATTGCCGTTCGATCGCGATGCATCCTACGGTGCACACGTGCGATCTGCGTGGCTGGGGTTCCGGCCAATCATAACGCAACACACAATAGGCTCAGCGCACACTGTTTCCGGAAGCGACGGAGATGAACCGTGTGCGATAATGAATGAGCAAAATTGTAAGGGAAGCCAAATATCTGTTGTCGTTTGCCGTTGAGCTCTTGAATACCACCGCACTGTACGGCTGCCCGACCCCTCCGTCCCAGAGCTCTCTCCAGGCGCCGTCCATGGCACCGCGGCGCACAGTAAATGGTAAGGAAGCGATGACATCCCGCCGCGCCGCGTTCCTCGCCGCCCACGACCGCACACATGGTAAGGAAGTGATGGCATGTCGCCGCGCCGAGTTCATCGCCGCTGGCGGCCAGACAGTTACATGGGCGGACTTTGAGGCTGCCATGGCCGAATGGGTGGTGGATCTAGAGGAGGCCAAAGCCGCACAGAAGGAGCGGAAAAGGTAGAAAGCAGTCAAGAAAAGAGAGTCCTGCCATCACAAGAAAAAAGAGGCTGCACGCCGTGTTGAGGAGAGCTTGGCGGAAATCGAAGCACGGTGGGCTGCCGCCTACAAGGCCGGGAAGGAGAATGCCGACGTCTGGCCAGCATGCCCCGATGGCAGCATGTGAGAAGTAGTATAAGTTTGTAGTATTAGAGCAAATTACCAGTAGTACTTTAAGTTTGTAGTATTAACATACAATGTCGGTAAGAGCATCCTTTGAGGGCTTTGAGCGTTGATTAGCATGTGTGCCCGTGTGCGTTTTTTTGCATTAATCATTAGAAGATCAAAAAATACACGGTTTCTATGCCGTACCCATCTGCGTTTTTTTGCGTTAATGACCCATAAGTCAGTTACCTGTGTGATGTTTCCTAATAAACCAGGCGTACCAGTGACCAAAAAAAATCAAGTACACGTGTACAATTTTTTGGAGACGAGATCTACCAACTTTCTTTTTTCTCACACACGAGTATTTTACGCGCTTCGTCTATGTTGTGTATTTTCCCCACCCAAGTTTCAAGTTTCGCAGTGAAATTTTCATTAGGCGCGCGATTTTAGAATTTATTCCTCCAACCACATCCCCACCCTCAGTATCCCCCTCGCGCCTCCCCCTACCGGCATCTCAAACCGCCGCTACCGCAACCACAGCTTCAACCACATCTACGTTCTGCTCGGATCCAGTCAAGTAACCCACCGATCTCTATCACGTCCCCGGCCTGATTGCTTAAATGGCGCCTGCGAAACATCCTCATGCCTCCAACCCCCCCCCCCGCCAGGAGCTGATGGCGGTCCATGGCGCGATGGCCGCTGTGCATGTTGACCCGGAGGAACACCTCGCCTCCGCCGCCGCCGCCGACATGGTGCAGGCTCTGGCCCAGATGAAGTCCCCCAGGACTTAACAGGTAAGATCTGACCAGCTAAATCTTACCAATACCACTTGCAACGGCTATGATTTGTACGGTTGATGTATTAAGCATCTTCGTGCCTTGTTTATTTCAGTACCGCACACTGTGTGATGTTCAAATATTACCGTGTCCAGCTCAATTTCACCAATACCAGCAACAAACTTACAATACATGACTCAGGATATCACTAGAGATGCTACCATTTGCTATTTTTAGTGGATGCTAACCCTGTTGTACTTAACATGCATGTCCATGTACTTACGTAGGGTCATAACGGCCGATGGTTTTGTTTGCCGTCGAGGTGAGCTGCATCCCATTCTTACAGTATTTCACATAATTTGTGCAATTGCAGTTTAACTTCTACCATTTACTGGTTGCCTGTAGGTACACATGTCACTGGTACTGATCCACGCTTCGACCCGGAGGAACAGCTCGCCTCCGCCGTCGCTGACTTTGGGCGGGCTCTGGCCAAGATGAAGTGCCCCAGCAACTACCTCTCAGGACTTACCAAGTATGTACTCACCAATTCAATCTTACCAATACCAGTTGCAATTAATGGCTATGTTCTGTACGGTCGATGTATTAAGCATGTTCTACTAAACATGCCTAACACGTTTTTGCTACTTTCCCTACCTTTTTATAGACATCTGGGCCATTCTCTGCTCTGGCAGCACCTGCCTTGTGATGTTTAACTATGCCCATTGCATTTTTATCAGTACCGGTTTCAATGTCTATTAAGCCTGTTGCAATTAACAGTTGAATCCATTTTTAAATAGTTGTATTTGAATGGCTACATTCTTACAAAACATGACTTAGGATGCTGTTAAGCCTGTTGCAATTAACGGTTGTATCCATTTTTTAATCTGTCCATGTGCTACCATGCTACTCTCCGCAATGAAGATATACTAGAGTTGCTGCCCATTTGCTATTTTTGGTGGATGCTAACCCTGTTGTACTTAACATGCTTGTCCATGTACTTACGCAGGGTCATAACGGCCGATGCTATTGTTTGCCATCGAGATTAGCTGCATCCCATGTCTTACAGTATTTCACATCATTTGTGCAATTGCAGTTTAACTTCTACCATTTACTGGTTGCCTGTAGATACACATGTCAGTGGCATTGATCCATGCTTCGACCCGGAGGAATATCTCACCTCTGCCGCCGCTGACTTTGGGTGGGCTCTGGCCAAGATGAAGTGCCCCATCAACTATCTCTCAGGCCTTACCAAGTATGTACTCACCAGTTCAATCTTACCAATACCATTTGCAATTAATGGCTATGTTTTGTACGTCGATGTATTAAGCATGTTGTAGTAAACATGCCTAACACGTTTTAGCTATTTTCCCTACCTTTTTATAGACAACTGGGCCATTATCTGCTCTGGCAGCACCTGCCCTGTGATGTTTAACTCTGCCAATTGCATTTTTATCAGTACTGGTTTCAATGGCCATTAAGCCTGTTGCAATTAACAGTTGTATCCATTTTTAAATAGTTGTATTTCAATGGCTACAAACTTAAAAAACATGAATTAGGATGTTGTTAAGCCTGTTGCAATTAACAGTTGTATCCATTTTTAATCAGTCCCTTTGCTACCGTGGTACTCTTTCGAAATGAAGATATCACTACAGATGCTGCCGTTTTATTACCATTTGCTATTTTTGGTGGATGTTAACCCTGTTGTAGGTAACATTGGCTTTCCATGTACTTACACAGGGCTACAATGGGCGATGCTGTTGTTTGCCGTCGAGGTTAGCTGCATCCCATGTCTTATACACCATCTATTCCTAAATATAAGTATTTTTAGAGATTCCAATATAGACTACATAAGGAGCAAAATGAGTGAATCTAGATTCTAATCTAAACTATATCTATAATTCTATATACATCCGTATGTAGTTCATATTGAAATCTAAAAAAAATACTTGACTAGGAACATAGGTAGTTGTATTTTACATCATTTGTGCAATCCCAGTTTAGCTTCTAACATTTACTGGTTGCTTGTAGGTACATATATGAGCGGTACTGATCCACGCTTCGATCCCTTCTGCGTATGGAGCAATGAGATATTCATGAACATGCATCAAGTGAGGAAACTAAGAAAGATTGTTAGGTGAAAGAAACGGGTGATTGGAATTAAGCTCTTTTTGAGGGAAAGATATTCATGAACAAGCATCAAGTGAGGAAACTAAGAAAGATTGTTAGGCGAAAGAAACAGGTGATTGGAATTAAGCTCTTTATTTACTGTTTCTCGAAGACAACAGTGAACTTTAGGATGGTAAGTAATGTGTTGCCTTTTCCCCCCTGCCCACAACAAGTTACTCTATTAGACCTCAGTATCTGATATTTTCCTCCTTTCAGTGGTTTCCAAAGCTATTTACTGATGATTACCTTGCAAACTACATGACCGGAGTGGAGGCAACTAAGGTTAAAGTATATAATTCATGCTACCATGATAATGCTCTAGAAGTCTTCGTGAAGGCGCTGAAGGATGGGCGGGCGATCGTCACAAGGGGTTGGACAAAAGTGGTTCGTGCCTATGGCATGCAGGAAGGCACATTATGGGCATTCCGCTTCTTCAACACCGTCGGTTGTCAAAATGATTTACACTTGTCTCTTCACTTTACCGCCTTTAAATACTTTGGTTCATCATAGTTAATTGCTGCCTAATCCTATAATTACTGAACATATTGTACTGGCAATTTTATTTATGGATTCGTTGTTGAACCATTGTGTTGAGAATTTGAATTGCACGTTTCATATTTCAAAATTTCCAATTCGAATAATAAATTACAGGCAAAAATAAAAAGAGAACAAGCGGTCATGGAACTTTGCAAACGGTTCTGGCAGTAAAAGCGCTTGTGATGGATAGCCCAATGCCACACAGTTTTCTACATCAAATCGTGTGTGATGTAGTTAATGAAAGCAAACAGTTAACCAAGGCAGAGCGTGTGTGATAGTTAGACCTTTCACACACGAGCCTACACATAAAACTGTGTGGGATGTACATACGAACGGAAACGTTTTCCCTGGATTGACAGTGTGGGATGTACATAAGAACATAAACGTATTCCTTGGATTGACTGTGTGTGATATACATACGAACGGAAATGTTTTTCTGGGATTCACCGTGTGGGATGTACATTCCTACGGAAATGTTTTTCTCGGATTACCATGTGGGATGTACATACCTACAGAAATGATTGGGTTTCGATGCCTCGCCCGATCGCACACGGCCCCAGCCTATGTCCCAGGAGGGCCTATCCCCGACGATTTCTGGGTCGTGTGGGAAGGGCCCCCCTATCGCCCACACTCACTTGGCGACGGTTCCAAATGCCGTCGCGGAAAGGGGTTAAAAACTTTTTGTATAGCACCAACGTGCACCAGTGATTCCAAAATGGGCAGAAAATATTTTTATGGAATTTTTGGAGTCAGTTTACTTATCGTACCACATACCTATTCCTTTTCAGGATTCTGGAGTGTTCCGGAAGGTCTCTCTTATGTGATCTCCGGTGTCATAGTTTGAACAATGTCACTTTCAACATTAATAGGTGTACCTGAGATATAATGCTAAATTGTTTATCTATTGACCACCCTCGGATTAGTTCCTTTGGAGTTGTTGATCTTGATAGCTCCGGAACGATAAAATTCTTTAATGATATATGGTCCTTCCATTTAAAGAGAAGTTTTCCTACAAAGAATCTGAAATGAGAGTTGTAAAATAGAACATACTCACCCACTTTGAATTCCTGTTTTTGAATTCTTTTATCATGCCATCTTTAAAAAAAACAACTTGGCATTTTCATATGCTTGGGTTCTCCACTCATCTAACGAGCTAATATCAAATAACCTCTTTTCACCGGCAAGCTTGAAATCATAGTGAAGTTCTTTAATTGCCCAATATGCTTTATATTCTAACTCAAGAGGTAAATGACATGCTTTTCCATAAACCATTTTGTACGGAGACATGCCCATAGGATTCTTAAAAGCAGTTCTATAGGCTAACAATGCATCATCCAGTTTCTTAGACCAATTCTTTCTAGATCTATTAACGGTATTTTAAAAATTAACTTTATTTCTCTATTGCTTAATTCAACTTGACCACTAGACTGAGGATGATAAGGAGATGCAATTCTATGGTTAACATCATATTTAGCAAGAAGTTTACGGGAAGCACCATGAATAAAATGTGAACCACCATCAGTCATTAAATATCTAGGGACTCCAAACCTTGGAAAAATAACTTCTTTCAGCATTTTAATAGAAATGTTATGATCAGAACTACTAGTTGGAATAGCTTCTACCCATATATTAATGTAATCAACAACAACTAAAATATGTGTATACCCATTAGAGGAAGGAAAAGGTCCCATATAATTAAATCCCCAAACATCAAATGGTTCAATAACAAGTGAATAATTCATAGGCATTTCCCGACGTCTACCAATATTACCAATTTTTTTACATTCATCACAAGATAAGACAAACTTACGTGCATCCTTGAAGAGAGTAGGCCAATAAAGACCAGATTGTAATGCCTTATGTGCGGTTCTATATCTAGCATGGTGCTACTTGTGAGCTGTGTTGGGTTTTCCTCGAAGAGGAGAGGATGATGTAGTAAAGTAGAGATAAGTATTTCCCTTAGTTAAGAACCAAGGTTATCAATTTTAGGATCGAAAGTATGTCTAGAGAAGGGGGGGGGGGTGATTAGACTACTTGACCAAATAAAAATCTACCCTTTTCCCAATTTTAGTTGTGGGCAGATTTTAGCAATTAGCACAAGTCAAGCAATCAACCAACACATGCAATTCTAAGAGTATAGTAGCGGAAAGTAAAACATTGCATATGAAGGTAAAGGGAAGGGTTTGGAGAAGGCAAACACAACCGAGACACAAAGATTTTTGGCGTGGTTCCGATAGGTGGTGCTATCATACGCCCACATTGATGGAGACTTCCACCGAGGAAGGGTAACAGCTGCTTGAGTCCACGGAGGGCTCCACCCACGAAGGGTCCACGAAGAAGCAACCTTTTCTATCCCACCATGGCCATCCCCCACTAAGGACTTGCCTCACTCGGGTAGATCTTCACGAAGAGGCGATCTTCTTTCCCTTGCAAACTTCTTGGTTCAACTCCACATCACAACGGAGGCTCCCAAGCGACACCTAACCAATCTAGGAGACACCACTCTCCAAAAGGTAGATGGTGTGTAGATGATGAACTCCTTGCTCCTGTGCTTCAAATGATAGTCTCCCCAACACTCAACTCTCTCTCTCTCACACACACAGATTTGGCTATGGTGGAAGAGGGATCTGAGTGGAAGGCAACTTGGGGGAGGCTACAAATCAAGGTTCAGAGGGTTGGAATGGAATTTCTTGATCTCAACACATGAGTAGGTGGTTCTCTCACAGAAAATGGATGGTAAAAGTGTAGGCACGTTCTGATGGCTCTCCTCAATGAGAATAAGGGATGGAGGGTATATATAGCCTCCACACAAAATCCGACCGTTACAAACTTTTGACTCATCTCGGTGGCACCGATTAGGAAACTCGGTGGCACCAATCTGTTCAAAAATATGAACGTTTGGAATCTCGGTGGGACCGACTAGAACAACTCAGTGGGACTGATGTGCTAGGGCTTAGGGCAAACACCATCTCAGCGGCGCCGATTGTATCAACTCGGCGGGACCAAAGTGAAGCAATAAGCAATAGAGAATCTGTCAAGCAAACTCGATGAGACAGATTGCAACATTTTGGTGAGACTGAAATAATTTCAACAAGTCACAAAGAATTTGCAAGGCGGTGGGACCGAGATCCATATCGGTGTGACTGAATCGTTAGGGTTTCTGGCAGTGACTATGTCAAATGAACTCAGTGGCACCGGGAGAAAGAATCGGTGGGGCTGAGTTTGGATTTTAGGTTTGGACATATTCGGATGGAGAAAGTGGCTGATGGTTTTGGAGCAACATCACTAAGCACTTGAGCAAGTAGACCATTAAGCAACACCTCATCCCCTTTTAATAGTATTGGCTTTCCTATGGACTCAATGTGATATTGGATCACTTAAATAGAAATGAAGAGTCTTGAGCTTTTGCCAATCTTTGTCCTTATCATTTTGAGGGGTCCACATCTCTAGTCCATGCCAATCATTGAACATCCTAAAATACTTATCTTGAATGGATATTAGTTCAATGAGCTATATGTTGTTATGAATTACCAAATCCACCTGGGGATTAGTTGCACTTTCATCAATCCAATAGGAGAACCACACAACACTATGTAAGCAGTACCTACACACAAGATAACAAATCCTTGCACCCAACGAAAACAAGGGGTTTTCAATCCCTTGGCGGTTAATTGCAATATTAAATTGTATGGTGATAGATAGATCACACTAAATATAAACTAAAATAAATAAAGAAAAATGGCAGCAAGGTATTTTTGGATTTTAATATATGATAAAATTAGACCCGGGGGCCATAGTTTTCGCTAGAGGCTTCTCTCGAGAAAATAGTATACGGTGGGTAGACAAATTACTATTGGGTAATTGATAGAAAAGGAAATAATCATGACGATATCCAAGGCAATGATCATATATAGGCATCACGTCCGAGTAGACCGACTCCTGCCTGCATCTACTACTATTACACCACACATCGATGGCTATCCAGCATGCATCTAGAGTATTAAGTTCATAAAGAACGGAGTAATGCCTTAAGCAAGATGACATGATGTAGACAAGATAAACTCACGTATGAGTAAAACCCATCTTTTTACCCTTAATAGCAACGATACATATGTGTCATGTCCCCTTCTGTCACGGGATTGAGCACCGTAAGATCGAACCCATTACCAAGCACCTCTTCCCATAAGCAAGATAAATCAATCTAGTTGGCCAAACCAAACCAATAAGTCGGAGAAGAAATACGAAGCTATAGCAATCATGCATAAAAGATTTCAGAGAAAACTCAAATAATATTCATGGATAATCTGATCATAAACTCACAATTCATCAGATCCCAACAAACACATCGCAAAAAGTCATTACATCGGATAGAACTCCAAGAACATCAAGGAGAACATAATGAAGAACATCGCGAGAGAAGAAGCCATCTAGCTACTAACTATGGACCCGTAGGTCTATGGTAAACTACTCACGCATCATCGGAAGGGCAGCAAGGTTGATGTAGAGCCCCTCCGCGATCAATTCCCCCTCCGACGGAGTGCCGACGGAGGCCTCCAAATGGGATCTCATGAGAACAGAAACTTGCGGCGGCGGAAAAAGTATTTTGGGTGGCTCTCTGATGTCAGGGGAATATTTGAGTATTTATAGAGGTGGAATTAGGGTTGGAGGTGCCACGAGGGCCCCACTAGCCTGGGGGCGCGCCCCTAGGGCTTGTCTCTCCCTCGTGGCTCTTCTGGCTTTCTCCCGAACCTTCTAGGGTCTCTTCTTGTCGCGGGATATCGGCGGCCACCTATGGGACCGAGTGGTCCCTTGCTGGTTCGTCGGGGGGACGTCGCATTGCACAAAGAGCAGATCAGCGCACGGTATCACGACAGAGAGCACACGAGCAAATTACCCAGGTTCGGGCCGCCGCGAGGCGTAAGACCCTACTCCTGCTTTGGTGGATTGATGGTGGAATGAGTGTGGTGTTGCGTAGTACACTTGCCCGGGAGGGTTTGCCTCGGGGCCGCAGCGACTACGCGCATATGGTGGCTTGGGTTCATCATCCTTCCAACCCCCCTACGAGTGCCATGGGCCTCCTTTTATAGATTAAGGGGTCACCACAGTGGCAAAGTGGTCACTATCCACTGATATGATAGCGAACAGTGCTATCATACCTAACTCTGCGGGCTGACAGGGTGCATTAAATGCCCCGCTTAGTGTCACATCACTGGTTGCCCGACAAGGCCTGCCGGGCTATCTTGCCAGCTCCGTGCCTGTTCCCTTGACACGTCACAGGACGGGTGTCATCTGTGGGTTTCTTTTGTGGGGAAATGGCTGCCACTTAATCACCTTGCGGCTTGACACTGCACTGATTGACGACGTGAATCGTGTTTGAGTGGTTGGCGGGGTGGTTCAGCCCCCCGCGAGCCCCGGCAGGCTCTATAGGGAACCTTGGTTGCTTGCTTCGGGTGGTGGCCTTGCCCCTTGCCGGGCTCGCCTGCCCAGCAAGGGAGGCCCTTCTCTTGTAGATATCTCGCTGCTCTGGCTTGATCTTGGTCCCCCTGAGCCGCATGTTGGTTCTTCAAATCTCTTGGTTCTTCAGTCCCTGACTTAAGCTGGTGCTTCAATCTTGATCTTGTGCCTGTGCATAGTTGGGGAATAGACCCAGGGTTTGTTGCACCTACAGAAGCCCCGAGCCTACCCCGAACGCACTGCTGAGCATCGTCGGGGTAGGGCCTAATAAGTGCACATGCAAGATTGCTGAAGGGGTTGGCCCATTGAGGTTTCCATTGCTGCTTCATTAGTCTTTATTTCGGGACGGTTTCCGATTTCCCCGCGTGTGGTGTAAAGCCAATAGTGGTGGAGCCGCGACAGTGATGGCCCGTCAATGACTATTAACTCACGGTAGAAACGACCAATTTACTCTTCCCACAGCGCGCCCTTATCCTTAGCCACATATGCTGCATGCATCACGCGGGGTAGGTAATGGAGGCGCGTGGTGCGGGAGAGCATCTTGAGGTGGGTCCGCCCGCCTTGAATTGGCAGAGGAGGACGACGGTCGCCCGTTGATGGAGCAGCTGCCCTTCCCTGCCCGGCCTATAAAAGGGAGGGGCGGAGGAGGGCGGGGTCATCCATCTCTGCACTTCTCTTCTTCTTCTTCTCCGCTTCTTCTGGTGATGTTAAAGAGAAGAGCCCGGGGCCATCCCTCGGGCTTCTGCTCGGGGTCTCCCATGGATCTGAGAGGAAGTTCGGGCGGCGCGGCGCTGATGCCAGGACCACCGCGTCGCCCGTAGCCTTATCCTTAGTGGGAGGGGACGCGACCAACACCATGTTGCGGCTCGAAGTGGGCAAGGCGCGGGGTAGTCGACCGCTCCTCATTCTTCTTCTTCTGGCGGCATCGGGGAGGAGCCGTAGGAAGGATTCACTATTAACGGGGGCGAATCTGGCTCCTCCTGGGTGCGGTCGTCTCGTTGATCAGGGAGGCTCCTTGCTTTCTCACGCGTCTTCAAGACATGCGGTAACTTCCAATGCCAGGGCTCCTGGGGACGACCATGCTCTTTGTGGAAGGGCTTAGTGAGCATGTTGTCCGGCGTGGTGGTCGTGCCGAGGTCTTCGGGTGGTAGTGATACGGACGGCAGCGCCAACGAACGACGTGCCAAGAACGAGGATGACCATTCCGAGGAGTCGTGTTTGCCGGTGACTCCGTGCCTCCCATCTGGTCCTCCGGCAGCGTCACCATCCATGCCTGCCCTCCGGTTTCTTCCTCCTTGCTGGGGAGTGGCGCCGTCCTAATCCTGGGGAGGCGCCGAATCCCAGCGGTGCTCACCTCCGGCTTCTTCGACCTCTTCCTGCAGGGGATGGACAGGGGCAAAGGCGTAACGGGGCACTGATACGTCTCCAACGTATCTATAATTTTTGATTGTTCCATGCTGTTTATTTATCAATCTTGGATGTTTAATAATCATTTTATATCATTTTTTGGTACTAACCTATTGACATAGTGCCAAGTGCCAGTTGCTGTTTTTCCATGTTTTTTACATCGCAGGAAATCAATATCAAACGGAGTCAAAATGCCACGAAACTCCATGATGATTTTTATGGGCCAGAAGGAAGGCATTGGGCCCTGGTTGCACCTGGGGGGTGCCCCGAGGGGGGCACAACCCACCAGGGCACGCCAGGAGGCTCTATCTCTTTTCACAAGTACAAATGGCCATCAAAGATTAGCAAAGCTATACCAAAAATAGGTTCACGTAAGAAATTGCCTATTAGTTTGCGTAGGAATGCCCGTTTTAGTTTACGGAAGAGTGCACGTAGAATAACAAAAGGGGTTATTCATGTGAAAGCCAGTTTCAACAATACCGAAATCATAACATTAACATTTCTATATTCGAATTTGAGATATATATACCGGACCTGAGTAGTAAGTGTTGACTCATGCGAGTCACTCCTTCGCTTTGACTTCTTGGCTGGCTTGATGCTCAGTTTGGCCAATGGGATGACCCCCTTTTCTCTACTTTGTTTAGCTTTGCGAATGAGAAAGGTTCTTTTAGGCGACTTCAAACCCCATATTCATACCACTTTCCCACCTATGTATTATTTTTAAAAAGAAAACTGTAGGAATCTCTCCGAGGGTAGTAGGTCGGGGGAGCACCTTCCCTTTGCCTTATGGGACCCTCGATCATACTCTTTTCTGATAGCCAGAAAGGAATAACCTAACTTACCACTGAGTAGGCGCCCTTTTTCTTTTCCTTCTAAACTAGCTGCTCTCGCTCTACCAGTTCATACTGAACTTTCATTTTCATTTATTTCATTTATAGGCGGGCTTGATTTTTTTATTTGCATTATCCGTTGGATCCAAATCCATATCATAATCAAGTAGATAATGCGATGACTGCCTATCTCTTTCGAGAAGGAGCCTTTTTCCGATACTTACTATTGGGGTAGGAAAAAATAGCTGGAATCTTTCCATTCGTATATGTTATGAGCTCCTGCTTTAGGTTCTGGCCTACGAATTCCTTCCTTGGTCCCTTCCTTCGCTAGAAAAATTCCTAAACCTACCATCGAGAAAGCTGGAAATCCTACCGGTGATGCGGTAACATTTTGAACTGAACCATTTCGATGATACATCATTTTAGGAATTTCCTTTCACAAATGCTCTATTAATAAAGTATTCCGTTCCCATTGCTAAGGGGCTTTGAACACCTCGGGTGCGCGGTTACTCTCGGATGGTTCACGGCAATTCCAGGTAGTTTCTACTAATAGCTCATTTTCCTGTATCGATAAGAGAAATGGCATCATGTCTTCTTCCGTAGCCTGAACTATCCAACTGGACTCCAGCTATGCGGATTGCTTTCTTCATTTCAGTTGGGTAATTCGACCATCCACCTTCCATACAACTTGAGTTGGTTTTGATCGATTGCTTGGTGTCACGCTACTTACTACTACGGTTAGCGAAATTCGTTTATGACACCGATTCATTTCTAGTTAATCCATTTTGTAAGGTCGTTCAGAAGAAAAGGCCTACTACTCTACTAGTAAAGTAAGCTGGTCAAGTCAAAAGAAGGTTCCTAACTATCTAGTAAATGAGTGCACGAATAAAGGGAATGGCATGTTCACAAACTGGTACTTTTCTCCCGGTAGGTATGTTTTACAATAGGCATATGCCATGAAGCAAGAAAAGGAAACATGTAGATAATGTTCTAACGTGCCGCTATTTACGACGAGTGGATCATCCCTATACTTAACTCACCCCTGTGCTATAAAAGAGAGTAGGTGGAAACATTAACGTATCTTTTCGCTCCCTTCCTTTCCTTGACGTATATGAGCGTAGCGATAGCGGTCTCTTTTGATAGAAGCCCACATGCCCACTCTTCTATCCCACCTATCCACATGGGGTATCAGTGGCCTCGTGATCTCCATGAACAGAGATCATTACACAAAACAACTATATGAAAAACTTGCTTGCTTCTTCGAATCTCGAAATAACAGAACATATAGAAAGTGTTTCTGTGATTTTTCCATTCTCTTCGGGGAACCTATAGAAAGATTATCAGACGACTTTCATTCCCTTCAGGGGGTGTTCCTTCAGAGCAGTCCATATCATCAGATGAACTCCCTGATTCATCAGTTGATGAATGATCAGATGAACTCCCTGCTTCATCAGTTGATGAATCATCAGATGAACTCCCTGATTCATCAGTTAGCTCATCATAATCCGTGTCGAGATCCGATTCATCAGTTGATGAATCATCAGATGAACTCCCTGATTCATCAGTTGATGAATCATCAGATGAACTCCCTGATTCATCAGTTGATGAATCATCAGATGAACTCCCTGATTCATCAGTTGATGAATCATCAGATGAACTCCCTGATTCATCAGTTGATGAATCATCACTCTCCACTTTTTCATGATTTAGAGAAGGGGGCTGCCCCTGCCAGAACTCCTCAGCTCCCGGGGGGGAGAATGTTTAAATCAAAAGGAAGAACAAGGGCGAGTAAATGATGGAGACTAAAAAAACAATTTAAGGTGGCATTGTCCATGGAGAAACCACCCCAAAGCCAAGTCACTATGGTAGCTCCTACTACTGGTATGGCGCTAGCTAAGCTTGTAATTACTGTTGCTCCCCAAAAGCTCATCTGACCCCAAGGTGGTACTTATCCTATAAAAGCTGTCACAATCATTAATAGGAATATGACAACTCTGCCGAGTATTCCATTCATTTTCATCATAATACTATGCTTCCTTGCCCGTGTGGAACATGTGTGAGCATTATGTTTTTCCAACAAGTGATCCGACTGGAAGAAGTGTTATATGAGGACTTCGAGATCAAATAGAGAATATGGCTCTCCATTCCTCGCGAGCCAATTATTTCTCCGAAATCAGAGATCAGAGTGATTTTCCTCCTTTTTCCCAAATAGTCGACGGTCTTACACCATTGGGATACTTTGGATAAACTGGAGTACATATATGAGAGACCGGTACTAAAACCTTTTCTCGAGATATCTTCCAGATTCTTAGGGTCCTTGCTCTGGATCTCGCCCCCCCGGCGCGAAAGCAGTTGGTTCCATAGTTTGAGAATTCTACTAATTCCAAGTATTCCATTATTATTATTAAATAAGAGAATATAAAAAGTAAACAGGAGAAGACATAACCAGAAAAATTGTGAGAAATAAGTTAATTTATCAAGTTGAGGCATTTCGATTTGGATTTCAAATAAGAAAGAAAAATAGACTCCGAACCGTACTTTTTCTATTTTATATCTATACAAAAAGAGACTTACTTTCCAAAATGGAATCTTTGCCATTTCTGATGTGAATGAGGGGGGTTGTCTGCCCGGGTAGGGGTGACCGGAACCCTCCCAAGTCATTGCTCAAGAAAGCACCAGAGTCACACGAGAAAGAGTTTGGACTATGACGAAGAGGAGCAAGCCTTTGTTGGGGAGTGATCGGGGAAGAGTCGAGTACAAGAGGAAGGTGGAAGGAAGAAAGTGCCAGAAGCGCCAGGTGCGAAGATAGACCATCAAAGAACTCCACAACAGAGCAAAAAAGAGAAAGGCAAGGCTTGCAAAGAACAAAGGCTCAACCATTAGATCCAACACAAAGCCCTCAAGATATTTAGAGGCTTGGACTACTCTCTCTAGTAAAAGAAAGGAAGCACAATGGGTGTTGCTCTATTTCTTATTAGTGAGGTATTCTTCTTCATTTCAGTATTATGGGCATTCTTCCATTCTAGTCTGGCACCAATAGTCAAACTAGGATCTCAACAGCCACCTGTTACTACGAACTTGTTTTCATCTGGCAGATAAGCTTTTGAGAAGAGACCACTTTGATAACGAGCTTTCGGGTTGCCGTATTGATACCGCCCTTCGGGGGAACAGGAGAATAGCATGCATGGGAGAAGGATTTAGGGAAAGGTACCCACCTTTTAACGGGAGAAAGGCAGCTTATGTGAAAACTTCCCTTGTGGTTTAAACTTCAAATAGATCAGGTGCCTATGTTGTTGATACCCCGAAAGATACTAACGCTATGCTCCAATGCGGGATGAGGGCCAACGATTGTGATGAGTGGGGACCTTAGAGCTGAAAACCTACATACAGTGACCCTTATGGGCAGCGCCCTGAGCTGGCTATGTACGAGACATCAAACCATCTCCCGGGTCCAAAGTTTCCATTTCCAGGCCTGATAGTCTTCAACTGAAAAAAGTAGGGCAGAGAACTAGTAAGAACTGTGCCTGCCATTCAATTCGTGATGTGGATGATCTGCTAACAAAATCGATTAGGTGAAATGGCTCTGCAAAGTTTGTTTGTTCATAAAGGCTGCATGCAGCCATGCAATTCGTACTGCATGGCGATATTACCCTACCACTCTATAAATGGTATATAGATATCTTCACTTCATCACAAAGAAATTGAGTACCAGCATGCATTGCTATAGATACTGCAACCGCAAACAGGCTTTCTGCAATTGCTATCGAAACGGAGCAACTGAAAAATGAGATTAAAGGGCACCGTAGAGTGCTAAACAACCAGTTGAGAAGTGTTAGAACAATGGATCCTGCAAAGAAAGAAGCATGCATTCGCGCTACCAGAGAGCGCATAGAGGGTTTGGAGGAGAGGCAAGAAGCGCTGCGGGTGGAGCAGCAAGTGCTCTTTATTCGTCTAGCATCTCGTTAGAATAGAAGAGTCCGTAGACTCTTTTTAGTTTTCTAAGGTTGGTTTAAATTCAATAAGTGTCTGGAGACATTTGTTTTCATGTCAGGTGTTCTTTGTCTTAGTTTGATTCCGATCTACTCCCATGCTAAGTGTCTTTGTTTGGTTTGATTTCTTGTGTTTGCATGTATGGGCTAGCCGTCAGTGTTCAATGCTTATGTTAATATAATAACGCCAAAATGTGCTACAAATTCATGTTCAAGTTGAAATAAGGCCGAAGGGCTAAGTGTACTATTGGAGATTATATATTCCAGCTCTGAAGTTTCCTTTTGAGCCCCCGTTCTACTATGGTTTGGATTCTAGTTGAAGCGTGCGACCATCTATGCAGAGTAAGAAACCACTAAGCAGAGAGCAAACAGATCAATCTCTATCTATGAGTTTCTCAACCAAGATCCACTATTCAACCAAGACCCGCTAACTAATACTTTTACGCGAGCTTAGTTATTGGAAGTTGCAGCCGAGGAACTCTTATCCCTAGCCACAGTTGTTGCAGCACAAGGCTTTGTCGCGATTGGGTCATATGTCAGTACTCTCACATTCCCCGTGGTCTCCCTAGTATGCTGAGCTGAACTGAAGTGAAGTGAAGTTGCGGGCGATGATGGACTGATCCCATGCTATTCAGGCGCCTGAGAACTCTGGCTCTGACGGTGATGAGTCTGACGATGGTTCAGATGTTTCTCTTCCTGATCCTTCAAGGTCCCCCATTCCTGACATCGTCCAAAGGCCGTTGGCGCTCTCGCATCTGACAGTGCAGGCTCTGCGTGTCGCCTATGGCAACACCACCTGAGTGGTCTATTGCATAGTAGATCCACGGGTACCCCGTTGCTGCTTCGTTTTTATCAACATCCGGTAAGTAGAGCGGACAGAGAACTGTCCCGATTTCTCGTAATGTCAGGCCCAAAAGTCCTCCATCCGCATAGCAGCAAAAGTAGGCATTTCTTTGATACTTACTCACCTGTGGCTAGATTTACCACCATTCGAGTACTACTATCACGGGCTGCCTCACACGGTCTTCTCGTTCATCCGATGGGCAGACGGCTTTCCTTAATGGGGAGTTGGATGAGGAAATTTACATGGAGTAGCCAGATCAAGAGTACCCACGCATTCGCCTAACCCCGGGTTTTTTCGATCAAAATGAAGATTTTTTAGAAAATAAGCCCAAAAAGCATTTGACCTTGAAAAGAATCACCAGTTACTTGATCCATCCCTGCGGTAAGCGGGAACGAATGTGACAGCCGATGGTAGTAGCATTTCCACGGCATTCTTTAGATGGATTTCACTGCCCCTCATCTACTCCTCAGCTGGGTATCTATTTCTCAATATGGTGCTTTAGTGATGGATTCTGGCATCGCATGGATCTCTTAATCAAATAGGGTCTCCCGGATAGGTCAAAATGAATGTGACACCCATGATAGGACCACTACTGATTAAACCAAGCCCTTTAAGGAAGGCGTACGACAAACACTTGGACTGAAGCATGAGCTGGTTCAAACCACTATACCTGATATATCACGAAATTTATACTGGATTTTCAGTGCTGCGCTCAAGGTCAGGAAGAAGAAGAAGAAGTGTGTGAGATTGTAATAAGTGTCATTGGAGAAGCTTTTAAAGAAGTGGAGGAAGTAGAATGGATAAATTCTATCAATTTCTAGCTCTCATAGCTGAATGAAGAAATGGATAATGGGATGCATTTATAGTTTCATCCAATTCCTAGCAAGTCAAGTACATAATAGTATAATTGAGTATTTAGAAAAGCATGTCTAAGACGAGTCGGTGTTGTATGCTGAGTGTGGTTTCTTCCTATTTCCGGAGTAGCCTCTATATATTGAGTCTATAGGATGGAGTCCATATCCCTCCTTTTTACTTCATGGATCTTTTCAGCATACAGGATACTATCGTAAAGAAAGCGGGTATCTTAGAATATGGATCAGCAGCGGATACCAGATTGGTAAAAACCTGCTCAAAAAGCTAGAGTTGATGGTTTCGGGAAAGCTAAGCTAAAGCAAGCAGTAAACTAGTGGGTGCAAGCACGTTAATGAAAAAAAACATGATAGAAATTCCTACCGTTAGCACCGACTGCGACACTTCGTGACAGCTCCTTAGAGATCAATGTCTTATTGGTATTTGCTCGATTGCAGGCAATAATGTTAGTAAATTAGGTGAATGTACGTAAATCGAGGTACACGAGTCTAGCCAGGTATAGGTAGAAAAGGGGTATAATAGGTCTCATGGAAAGGGAGATAGTGGGACAAATAGTTCATCGTGCAAGTGTTACAAATAGATAGGAGTCTCGACTCCGTCCTTCGAAAAGAAGATGGTTCGCGCTAAGGGTGACTAAAGGCAGAGAATTCTGTACGCCAAGAAGAAAAGAAAGTTTGTAGGGGTGAGAATGAACTTTCAAACCCTTTTCTTGCCCCTATCCATTTTTCTTTCGATAACTTCTATCGCTTCCTAATCATATGAGTCTAGTGCAACATACTACTACTAATATGGAGTCATATTCTTCTTAAGCCTCCTTTCCCAGATCCAAGTTCCGAATCCCAGGGAGAGATCAAGACAATGCAATAGGGTTGGCAAGCATACCCGTATCACTGAGCAAATCCAAAGCATACTTTCCCTCTAAAGAGTGAAGAAAAAGACTTGGTACAGCTAAAATATCGAGTGGATGTGGAATCCTACTTGAATTCCAGTCAGAAAAGGAAACTCTCATCCAGATGCATCTCGATTCACATTTCTATATGATAATATGCACGAACAATTCTCGTATCTGCTGATACAAGAGATTCTTTCAAAAGATAACCCTGGGTGGGCGAAAGATGGAGACAATACTGCCGTTGAAGCGCAAGAGTGAGCAGCAGTCCAGTCAGCCCTTGCTTTCTCAACTTGAGCAGGAAACTTCCAACCAAATAGGAGGGAGGGGCACTCTCAAATAGGAATGCAAACATAAAACGGGTGCTCTTGAGTGTCAATTCATCTTCTGACCGAAGTGAATAACAAACATCCCTTCCATATGGACACTGAATAATGAGAGAATCATAGAAGTTATCGGAATCCGGGGTTAGAGTCTTTGGCTGAAAATCCACAGATGATCGATTCCCCGCGCTAGCAAGTATTGGATTGGAGTGGGGGTTAGTTGGCTCACCATATGGTATAGATCGATAGATATATTTGATATGTCCTATAACATGAAGATGGAGATAGCCAAGCCCCTTTCTCGAAAGGCAAACCCTCTTTATCATCCAACACAGGATCTCCCTATGGAATACCACCATTGTCTTTCTCCATCTCACTCAATAGTATATATCGGTATAAATAGCTCAGCTCACGAATAGAGCGAGCGAGAGCTTGAACTTGGTAGGAAAGTTCGGATAAGTCAACTCGACTCCTTAGTGCAGCGTACACTTGCTTCAGCAAAACGAGGCTCATCCATTTGTTTTGATCCGAATCACACTCTAGACCAGCTCTTCTTATAGAGAAGGAACTCCACTTTGACAGTCATATGAGAGGGAAGAGACTCAAAGTTGATGAGAATAGTCGATTTGACCGGTATCACGAATAGCAGTTTTAGTAGAAAAGGGCATTGGTGATGGAAAGGATTTCTCCTCGAACCACTAGTAACTATGTCAACTTTTGTCATTCTGATGATACTGAATCGGATCAATATTTGGAATAACAATATCTGGTCTATCAAATCGATTCATCATCGAGAATGGAATAGTATAACATAGGAATTTGATCCAAACAAACTCCGAATTGGGATTTCTTATTGGATCAGGAATCCCATTGCATTTTGCATCCTTTTCCATTTTGCTTCTTTCAGGCAGTTTTGTCCGATGTGGGGTTCCGGCAAACCTTTAAGGTTCGAACACTGGGGTGCACACGAAGTCTCTCCCTCCTACCGATCTACGCTCTAGCTCGCTAAGATCTCGTGGATGAACTCGACGAACTTGCAACACTGAAAGACACGGGGTTTATACTGGTTTGGGCCACCGTTGTGGTGTAATACCCTACTCCAGTGTGGTGGTGGTGGATTGCCTCTTGGGCTGATAATGAATAGTACAAGGGAAGAATAGCCTCCAGAGGTTGAGGTGTTCTTGTGCTTGTGTAGTTGAGGATGATCTGAACCAGTTCGGGATCAGTTGCCTCCTACTGTGGTGGCTAGCCCTATTTATAGAGGCCCTAGTCCTCTTCCCAAATATCGAGCGGGAAGGGAGCCAACAACGGCGGGCAAATTTAAAGGGGGACAGCTAGTACGAGCTATCTTGACAAAAGCGGTCTTTGCCTGCGAAAAGCACTGGGGTGACGCCGTCTTGGGCTCCACGATGACCTCCGCCTTGCCGTCCTCCTGGTCTTGGTCTCGTTGCACCAATATGGCAACCTTTGCCTGATGCCTCAGTACTCTTCGCCTGCGCTGGCCTCCTTAGCACCAAAGAGGAAATAAGGACGCTGCGCGCACCGGCGCCCGCCTGGCACCGTTCGTCATGGCTCACGTCACGAGAGCCTCGTGAGGTTTGCCTTGCCTTGATATCTCCGCTCCTCATGAGCCTGCCTGGCTAGGCCACTCCAGAGGAGGTCTTGCGTCGTCCGCCTCGTGAGGCTTGGACCCTCGTGAGGGTCTTAGGTGCCTTGTTGACGAAGATGGGCCGTACGGCCTGCTGCTTGGCCACGCTGTGGGCCGCAGGCAGGCAAGTCTGGGGACCCCGTTCACAGAACGCTGACAGTAGCCCCCGGGCCCAAGGTGCGCTCGGGCTTGGTTTCACGGCGAAGCCAAGGGTCAAGTTCAGAGCACCGCGGGCCCCAAAAGCCTGTGGCCTCGGTCGACGCGTGGCGGTTGATTGGACGTGGGCGTCTCCGCTTCCCCACGCTGCCTCGGCAATTGCTTGCCCTGACAAAGGTTGGCGCGGGCAGTTCTTTCCTTCATTGCCTCTTCCTTGCCTCGCTCCAGATGCCCTTTCTCGCTCTTTGCCGCCGCTATCTCTAGATCTGCTCCATCCTCGCTCTTCATGTGCCGCCCATGGCGCCGCGCAAGGTCAAGGCTTCCTTAGACCAGCTTGGTATGAGCCGGCCCTCGAGGCACCCATCGTCACGGAGAAGAGCCTCGCCTTCATGCGCCTGCTGACAGCGGGCGAGGGCAATGAGTGGGGGAAGACGGAGCTCCGGCTCGCGTCCGACAAGCCAGAGCCTGAGGGGAGCACCTTCTTCCCCTTCTTCTCGAGCAGCGTTGCCGTCGGGTTGGTTCCTCCCTTCTCTGATTTCTTTTATGAAGTCCTCGACCACTACGGGCTGTAGGCATTGCATCTCCATCCCAACTCTGTCCTCCTCCTGTCCATCTTTGCCTACTACTGCGAGGCGTACCTGGGTGTTATGCCATCCATGGCGCTCCTTCGCCATTTCTTCTTCCTCCGCGTCAGCGGCGAGCACACCTCCAGGTGCGCTAATTTCGTCGCATGCGGCAAGGCCAACTCGATCTCGAGCACCGGGAAGAGAACCGACAACATCCGATCCAAAATGGGTCAAGATGGATGTCCAGCGCGCCGACCCGCGTCTGGCGTTGCCAATAGCGGCGCCCCCTCCCAACGGGGGGTGGCCCAAGGCGGAGCTTGTCGACGAGCGGGCATCGTTGGTGTTGGGGCAGATGATGACCGACCTGAGGCCGGGCAACACGAGGGCGGCCAAGGTAACGGGGGCGATGCCCCTTAGGGAGTTCTTGACGCTGCGGGTTGCCCCACTCCAGGAGCGCGCGCGCCCCCTCTGGGAGCTTGAAGAAGAGGAGAACAAGACCCGTCTGAGGCCAGGGGACCTGCCTAGCGATGAATTGGACGCCGTCTTGCGCCTCATAGTCGGGGACAACCAGGAGTACCTGCCTAGTGCTTTCGTTCCCTTGTTCCAACGCAGGGACCGGGAGGAATTTGTCGCCTCCAGGCCGACCTTTGATGCGCGCAGGCTGGTGCCGCCAACGCCTCCGGGAGTTCCTACGGTGCAGAAACCGGTGGAGGTGTCTTCCGGTGAGTCCTGCGGAGAGGGAGAAGAGGAGGAGGACTCGGAGAAGACTCTGGAAGAGGTGGGAGAGACTTCCCCCCTGAGCAAGGCCGAGATTCTTCGCGCCCTTCCTGATGATGCCGAGGCCGACGCCTTCCAAGGGGAGAGAGAGCAACCCTCATCCCAACGAAGGGTAGGTCATCTCTGGTAGCCCGTGGTGCCGCCCCCGTCCTGGCGCCTCCTGGGGCGGGCTCCGGTTCTGTCTCTACTCCGCCTGGCGGCGTCGGAGCCCGAACGCCTGCTCCTCAGGTCCCAAAGCTGTCAGGCTTCAAGCTTCCCAAGCGGTCGGTGGAATACATCACAGTGGATCGGTAAGTGTCTTAAGCTTCGCTTTGTCCTTGTTTGTACTCGTTGTTTCCTGATGCTCGCCCTGGTTGATCAGGCCGACATCTTCGGCGAAGAGGAGGAAGGAAGACGCAGCGGCCGTGCCTCCCACGGAGAAAGGAGGCAACAGCGCCCGCCTCTCCCCGGCCGGATTGTCCTCGCGGGGCCAAGAGGAGCATCGCCGCGTGGAGTCAGCCCCCATGGCCCCGCTGGCTCCGGAGGTGCCGGTACTTGGCGCGGCTGACGAGGTCCCAGCTGCTCCGGAACCCGCGGTCTCCCAAGCCCTGGTGATGCTGTCGCTTCCTCCTACTGCTGCATCTCCACTCCCTGGTCCTTCTGCTCCTGCTGCCATCTTGGAGCGTGCCCTTTCGGAGATGACCCAGCTGCAGGTGGATGTCCTGAGCGCGGACCCGCGCCTGGTGGCAGCGCGTCTGGAGCTGGCCTCTGGCTGTCTTCACTCCGACCTGGCAGGTCGCGCGGCGCTGGGCCAGGCTGCTGCGGCTTCCGAGAAGGATAAGCAAGGAGCCGCCAACGCTTCAGCCGATCATGAGGCGGCGCTAAAGGACGCCAAGGCCGCCCGTGACCACTGCCAAGTGCTGGAGGGCGAGCTGCAGAGCCTGCGCGACAAGTACGTCGAAGAGGTGCGCTGCCGCCAAGCGAAAGAGGAGGAGATGAAGGCCCGAGAAGAAGCCGTCAAGAACCGTGATGCTGAGTTGGCGGAGCTGGGGAAGAAGCAGGCCGCCGAGCACAACCGGTTGGAAGAATTGGAGCGGAAGATGGGAACGAGGGAGGCCGATCTTGATGCCAAGGCGCGAGTCCTGGTGGAAGACCGCATGGCCTTTGCCGATCTCGAGAAGAGGTCTCGCAAGGCGCTGAAGACGCTCTATGAGCATGGCCTGGAGAAGCCTCTGGACACCGACGAGGACAGGCCCGCCCAGCTGCTTCCTCTCGTGGTGAAGGCGCTTGAGGAGGTCATTGATGGTCTCGGTCCCATGGCAGAGGCAGAGGCTCGCGTCCTGTCTTCAGCCGTGCTGACTCACGTCCTTAGCCACCTGCACCTTCGCGACCCCAACGCTTGCCTTGACGAGCTGCTGGAGCCTGTAGCTGAATATCAATACGAGGCGGCTGCCGCGGCCGTGCAGGATCAGGTGGGGGCCTTGCTGAGGAGGTTCCGCGGCTTCGTCTCCGCTCCACTATCTGGCGTCGTCGACCTTGCGGCTAGTGGTGAAGACAAAACCGCTCATGAGGGAGCGCCTTCCGCAGGCGATGGCGACGTCTAGAGGTGACCCGCGGCCATTCTTCCCATTCCGTTCCTGCGACATGTATCAGGCCTCGTGGAGGCGTTTAGACTTTTAATTTGGTACTGTGAGGACAATATGCTTGTATATTTGCTTCGAGATTTCACGATTTCCCTCCTATTTGCTTTGCGTTCTGCGTCGGCAGAGCCCGGCCCCGCGCATACCTCAACCGCCATTGGGCCGACCAGAGACCAGGACGGACCAAGGAGTGAGGGGCTACGTGACCAGTTAGGCTCCTGAGTCGCGATGCTCAGGAGTCCCCCTTGACGCGCAAACAGCATTGAAAGTGCGTTATATCGACTAGAGGGGGGGTGAATAGGCGATTTTTATGAATTCTTCACTGAGGAATTTGTGGGTGAGGAAATTCCTTAGCGAAGAACTACTTGCAGCGGAATAAGTACTCAAAAGTATGCATAGCAGAACACAAGCATAGTCGTCATGATGAAATGAAGACAAGCACAGAGTACAGAAAGCGTAAACACAGGATAACACAGGATGAAGACAAACAGACTGAAGAAATTGAGAAAGTCTTCAGTCAAAGTCTTCAAACACAGATATGACAAGCACACAACACAACAATGAGGAAATGAAAGAGTTAAGGAAATAGAACCAGTTGGCTTGGTGAAGACAATGATTTGGTAGACCAGTTCCAACTGCTGTCTCAGTTGTACATCTGGTTAGGGCGGCTAGGTATTTAAACCTGAGGACACACGGTCCTGGACACCCAGTCCTGAGCACACAGTCCAGGACACCTAGTCCTCACCGTATTCCCCTTGAGCTAAGGTCACACAGACCTCGCCCAATCCCTCGTGGTAAGTCTTCAGGTGACTTCCGAACCTTCACAAACTCGGTCACTCGGCGATCCACAATTTCCTCTTAGATGCTCTAGACCATGACGCCTAACCGTCTGGAAGAAGCACAGTCTTCAAAGGTAACAAGCGTTGGATCCACGCAGGATCAATCTCTTCAGTGATGCTCAATCTCTTGGGGTTTGTAGGTGTTTGGGTTTGGGTTTTCCTCACTTGATGATTTTCGCTCAAAGTCCTCGGAGGATGGGATGCTCTCAAATGACAAGTGTCAGTTTCTCTCGGAGCAGCCAACCAGCTAGTGGTTGTAGGGGGCGGCTATTTATAGCCTAGGGAGCAGCCGTCATGATAAGACATAAATGCCCTTCAATGATATGACCGTTAGGTGGGTAGATATTTTGGGACAGCTAGCGCATAGCACAGCCACGGTCGGAAATTTGAGTATCAAATTCCTCAGGGCTATCATGTTCCTCACTGTGTAGGCAATCCGCACTGGCGAATTCCTAACTCCTCAGTCAGAACAAATTCCTCAGAGACCAGAAGAACTTCATCTCTGTCACTGAAGAATGTGACTGAACTGTATGAGATTTCCAATGGCTTCACTCGAAGGGATTGGTAGGTGTAGGATTTTGAGTTGAGCATCACATGGAAAATTTTCCTTAGTATTTCCTCGACCCCCTTTAACAGTACGGTGTTTCCTATGACTCAAGAAAGAGAAAATGAAACTACGAAAACAAAAGTCTTCACGCTTCATGTTCCTCAAATGAATACCAAGTCTTCAAGGCTACACCAATTTCTTCACTTTCAAAGTCTTCAGAAAGTCTTCAGAAATCCAAACTCTTCAGTCGAAGAACTTCATTTTTAGGGGTCGACTTTCTCTGTCAATATCAAACTCCTCATAGACTTATAGACCTGTGTACACTCATAAACATATTATTCCCTTAACCTATAAGTCTTCAATACACCAAAATCACTAAGGGGCACTAGATGCACTTACAAACATATAGGGAGAGTTCATGGGAGTAGATTAATGTTCTACGTCAGCAGGGCCCGGCCCCGCGCATACCTCAACCGCCATTGGGCCGACCGGAGACCAGGACGGACCAAGGAGTGAGGGGCTACGTGACCAGTTAGGCTCCTGAGTCGCGATGCTCAGGAGTTCCCCTTGACGTGCAAACAATTCCCATACCTGCCCTCGCTGAGGCCTCGGGAGGGGCGCACCATGCCCAGGTCCGGGGGACCTGGTTAGGTGGCGTGCGCTTGGGCGTGACCCGAGCGCAGCCCCCGTGCCTAGACCCCATGCGTGGCTTTCCCGAGGGGAGGCGTTGCGGTAAGGCTGGGCGCTGAGCTCTGGGCTCCCTGAGGTTGGCATGACCGTGGGGTCGCCCTCAGTTGTTTATCACCAGCGCGGAGCATAGTGCTTCCGCTTGTGCACGGGCATAGCCGCTCCTCGGCAGTGTTGACAGCCAGCGCAGAGCATGGTGCTTCCACTTGGGCATGGGATGGGGGGCCCCTCTGGGAGGAGCCCCCGGGGCGTGTACAGCCCCACCCTGACATGTGGCTTGCACGGCAGGGCTGCGAGGATTATCTGGGCACTCATGAGCCAGCGCAGGACTCACGAGGCCCTACCTCAAGGCGGGTTGCGCCTGGTCTTGAGTCTTGGTGACTGTGTGTTCCTGCAAGGCAGTTAGATGCAAACACTCTACGTCCTCAGGTCCCGGCCCCCGAGCGAGCTCAGCCGCCGCTGGTATGCCAGGTCGCGATGCCGTGGTCAAGGCCAGGGGGTGAGGGCTGGAGAGCCAGTAAGAGCTCCTGAGTCGCGATGCTCAGGAGCCCCCCTTTTAACGTGCAAGCGAATTGCATAGGACGAACATGCCCGTGGCGGGCGGCAATCGAGCAGGCGATAGCCGCTGGCAGGTTAAGCATGAAGAGCAGATCGACTTGGATAAATGCAGGAAGATACACGCCACCGGGTCTGGCCCGAGCGGCTTAGGGATGATGCAGCCCGAGGGGCGCCCCCAGCAAGGTAAGCTAATGACTTCAGCAAAAGGGATACATGCCACAGGGACGGACCCATGTGGCCTGGGAATAATGCGGCCCGAGGGGCGCTCCCAGCTTAAACGAACTTGGAAGATGTCACCTGGTTCTATAGACAAAGTAGAGTTGGTGCAGCTGAAGCCGCGCGTTGAAGGAATGGCTCCTCATGAGCCACCAGGACCCTGAGCCTCGGGAGGCTCTGGGGGTTCAGGAGGTTCCCTGAAGACCGTCTCCATCTCCTCCAGGACGGCGTGGAACCTGGCCTCCTGAGCCGCCAGGACTTGCCGCACGTTGCGCTGATAGGCCGACGCCACGCTTGGCAAGCCGAAGGGCATGCGAACGTAGCTGAGTGGTGGGCCCTCGCAGTGGCCCACACGCAATGGCCAGAAGTGCCCCTAAGATGCGGCCCTCTTGAGCCCTGGGACGTCGACGCAGACACGCAGCCCGGCATCCTCGCCTGGATGGGGAGCTGCGCCTTGTGAGCGGCTGTGGCCGCGCATGGCTCTTGCTTCTTGCAGTTCCTGGGTGGTGGGCACTCCTTGCCCTGTGCTCTCCTGAGGAAAGTGTGCCGTGAGGCACGCTTCCAAGTGGTGCCCAAGCGCTTCCCTTGTGAGGTTGGCAAGGTCTGAGGCTCTCCAGAAGAGAGCCCCCGAGCCCTTCCTGAGGAGGGCGCTGGGCGCGCTTTCCTATGCGATGGAGGGAGGCGCCCCTGGAGGGGGCGCTGATCCTGACAAGGCTCCTGCCGCGACGCCATCTTCTTGGGGTCCTGTGCGGCGCGGCAGCTTCTTCTTGGGGATGGTCTCCGGAGGGCCTTCACTTCTGCTGTCGGGGTTTTCGATTGCTGCGGCTTGAAAGGCGCGCTCAAGGGAGCACACCGCATCCCTCTCTTCACACGGGACCATGATGATTCCTCCGCTTCCTGGCATCTTGAGAACGTTGTAGCCGTGATGAGTGACTGCCATGAACTTGGCCAGGGCTGGATACCCGAGGATGGCATTGTACGGCAGGCAGATGTGCGCGATGTTGAAGTCGATGAGCTCGGTGCGATAGTTCTTGCGCTCCCCGAAGGTGACAGGCAGGTGGACCTGCCCTATCGGTGTGGTGGAACCATCAGTCACCCCTGAGAAAGGCTTGGTTGGCTGGAGCTGCTCATATGGCACCTGGAGGTTGTCGAACGTGTCGACGGACAGGACGTTGAGCCCTGCGCCGCCGTCGATGAGAGTCTTGGTGACTTGCACATTGCTGATGACTGGGGAGCACAACATAGGGAGGGCGCCAGTGGTGGCTGCGCATTTGAGCTGGTCTGCCGAGTTGAAGGTGATGGCACATTGGGACCACCTGAGCGGGCGCGTGGCCTCGAGCTTGGGGAGCACCGCGTTCACCTCGCGAGCGAACTGTTTGAAGATGCGCTGAGAGGCTGGGGCCTGGGCACCGCCCAAAATGCAAGCGATCGCACGCGGCTCCTGGAAGCCCCCAGCCCCCTCGTCCTGGTGGTGGTCGTCGTTCCTTCTTGGTGGCGGCAGCGGGGGAAGACCGGCGTTGCCCTGGGGGCGATCCTCACGAGGCGGGTCCCTCCAGGCGCCCTCGCGAGGTTGGTCCTGCCAGCGGTCCTCACGAGGCCGGTCGCGCCACTCCTGGCGCGGGCCATGGTCGTCCCAGCGTCCTCCTCCGCGGTCGTAGCCCCGGTCGTTGCGCTCGGGGCGTCGACCGTAGCGTCCTTCCCATATGGCTCTGAGCTCTTGACAGTCGCTGGTGTCGTGGGTGTTCAGGTTGTGGAAGGCGCAGAACGGTCGGCCGTTCTTGGATGACTCGGGCTGATCTCTGCCTCGCTTGGTGTCGGGCTCCACTGCGAGCACTACTGCCTCTTTGCGCTTCACGTCCTTGGCCTTGGCCTTCTTCTCCTCCGCTCCTGCAGCTGGCAGCTCAAGGAGAGAGAGGCGCCCCTCCTCAGCTCTTGTGCACTTGGTCGCCAGGTTGAACAGCTCCTGAGATGTGCAAAGCTCCTCGTGGATAGCGAGCTCTTCCTTCATCTTGACGTCATGGACGCCGTCCGAGAACGCGGAGATGATGGCTTCGTCCGTGACCTTGGGGATCTTGAGGCGGGTGTTGTTGAAGCGCTGAATGTACTTCTGGAGGGTCTCTCTCGGTTGTTGCTTGATGCGGCGTAGATCACCCGCGGCCGGTGGGCGGTCGCGAGTGCCCTGGAAGTTGGCGACGAAGCAGTCACACATCTCGTCCCAGAAGGAGATCGAGCCATGCTGCAGGTTCAGGAGCCAGGAGCAGGCCCCATCCTTGAGAGCCATGGGAAACCAGTTTGCCATGACTTTTTCGTCGCCGTTGGCCGCTTCGATGGACAGCTCGTAGAGCTGCAGGAACTCCGCGGGGTCGGCGGTGCCGTTGTAGCGAGGAGGCAGATCTGGCTTGAACTTGCCTGGCCAGGCGACGCTACACAGTTCGGGGGTGACGGCGCGGCAGCCGGCCGTGGTCGCCAGGGCCCGCTTCTGAGGTGGTGCTTGGCCTTGGCGAGGTCCGCGCTGTGCCACTGCAGGCGGCACGCGGTCTTGAGGAGGTGGTGCGGGGAGCGCCGGTGCAGCTTCTCACAGCCGCGGGATTTCTTGGCAGCTTCTTTCTTCACGCGCGGGCGCCGGGCGCGATGGATCACGCCGCGGAGGCGCGCGCCTTGGTGCCAAGGCACTGTCTTGGGGTTGAGGTGGTGGAGGCATGCCATGAGCCCCGTCGCCCGCGGCTGGTTGAGGGGGAGGCAGAGAGTGGGACGGCGCCGGAGAGCCCCCTGCGGCGCGGACGAGCTCGGCGGCGCGGTCGAGCCACTCCTCATAGAGGTCATCGACGGGGCGGTAATGCAGGAGCTCGTTCGCCGCGATGAGCGCGGCCCGTGCCTCCATGGGAGTGCGGCCCGTGCCTCCATGGGAGCGTGGTGCGCGTGAGACGAAGAACCGACAGGGGTAAGTGATGGAGTAGCGGTGCGGCCGTCTTGCCGCACCGAAGGATGCAGCGAGGACGCCTGCTGCTCGTTCCCCACGGGGCGGTGGCAGAATTGGTGGCGGGAGACGGAGAACGACGAGGTGGCCCGCCTATGGGATCCCTCTAAGCGACGCGGGCGGAGAGGGCAGCCCGACGCTCAGCTCGAGCAGGGTGAGCGTCCGCCATGGAAACAACGAAGCGATGGAGCAACGAACTGATGGAAGGGAAACTACGGCGCACCCCTACCTGGCGCGCGAAATGTCGGATGTGGGGTTCCGGCAAACCCTTAAGGTTCGAACACTGGGGTGCGCGCGAAGTCTCTCCCTCCTACCGATCTACGCTCTAGCTCGCTAAGATCTCGCGGATGAACTCGACGAACTTGCAACACACAAAGACACGGGGTTTATACTGGTTCGGGCCACCGTTGTGGTGTAATACCCTACTCCAGTGTGGTGGTGGTGGATTGCCTCTTGGGCTGATGATGAACAGTACAAGGGAAGAACAGCCTCCTGAGGTTGAGGTGTTCTTGTGCTTGTGTAGTTCAGGATGATCTGAACCAGTTCGGGATCTGTTGCCTCCTACTGTGGTGGCTAGTCCTATTTATAGAGGCCCTATTCCTCTTCCCAAATATTGAGCGGGAAGGGGGCCAACAACGGCGGGAAAATTTAAAGGGGGACAGCTAGTACGAGCTATCCTGACAAAAGCGGTCTTCGCCTGCGAAAAGCCCTGGGGTGACGCCGTCTTGGGCTCCACGATGACCTCTGCCTTACTGTCCTCCTGGTCTTGGTCTCGTTGCACCAATATGGTAATCTTTGCCTGATGCCTCGGTACTCTTCGCCTGCGCTGGCCTCCTTAGCACCAAAGAGGAAATAAGGACGCTGCGCGCACCGGCGCCCGCCTGGCACCGTTCGTCATGGCTCACGTCACGAGAGCCTCATGAGGTTTGCCTTGCCTTGATATCTCCGCTCCTCGTGAGCCTGCCTGGCTAGGCCACTCCAGAGGAAGTCTTGCGTTGTCCACCTCGCGAGGCTTGGACCCTCGCGAGGGTCTTGGGTGCCTTGTTGACGAAGATGGGCCGTACGACCTGCTGCTTGGCCATGCTGTGGGCCGCAGGCAGGCAAGTCTGGGGACCCCCGTTCCCAGAACGCCGACAAGTTTTGGCTCGCAATGAAGCCTTCTCTTGGTTTCCCAACCTATTGCTTCTAAAGGCTGCCCTCTTTCGGGTGGATTTTGGTCCAGCCTACTGCGAGGATCCCGTATCCCGTACATTGTCTTTCTCCCTCCTGGGTTCCCGTGGTTCCTATGCCGCCGCGTTTCCCGGTCCTTTTCTTTTAGTGCTTCGACACAAAATGATAGCTTGACGCGTTTTCCATGGATAAGATGGCAGCGCTCTAGCTCACTAAAGAATGGGACGACAGTGGTCCACCGGCAAGCTCGTTCTGATCCTGGACACAGTACATTGGAATCCTGAAGCATCACCACGAACGCTACCGCACGTGCGCCTGCGGTCGGTAAGGCACCACCCTGTTGTGCCAGCAGCCAACTCCAGCGTGTCAACTTATTTATCCTCATCAAGCCACAACCTTGATGTCTAGCTTCCCAACTGGTAGACGGTTCCCTTTCCCCCGGATCAATGAAGAAGGGAGAAGTCAGTTGATTCCTCTGAAGAACCGGAAGCGAAGCGCTATGCCGGGGCAAGGGGACGGGAAAAGAAACTGCTCCGAAGAAAGATATTGGGGTTCCCAATGCTTCTCCACGCCCAACGAGATGCGCCAACCTTAGGATGCTTTACTCCTAACCCACGGTGGTTCCAAGACAGAGCTGAACCTGAGTCTCGGTTAAGAACGGCGATGATCTACGTTTCACACGGCGCACGATTCCATGGATAGTTTCATTCGAGATCGTGATGGAGGACATAGCTTACGATCATCGACTTTGATCATGCCATTAGGCATTTGATTAGGACATCACAATGATCCGAACACTTTGTCGCATCTCTTCAATACGGATACAGTAACGATCATAGCGATCTCCTCTGGTACCTACTGGTACGTCAAGATCCGATTGGTCATGAACATCGTAAGGTTCTGCTCTTCGCGAATCCCAGCATACCCCAGGTTGGGATGGGTAGGCCCACCAATTCACTTTTGCACTTTCACTTAGGCCCGGGCCAAGTCAGTGGGGGGACCCTGTCGGGCTCCTCCCCCCCAAACAAACTATATGTGGGAGTTTCCCTTCATACGGCTCGTATCATTCTCAGATGCCCCGAGAGGCATCTTTCCTTATGATCTGGTGGTTCACACGCACACAAACGAGCACCGGCCGCAACAGCAAGGAACTATGACCAATAGAGTCAGACACAGAGCATCATACTTCTTTATCTTGTGATGGTTGAGGAGTTTCTTTCTCAGAGGGTGCGGGACGCTTGCGGAGTCCGTGCCTTCCGTACCACCACAGGTCGTTCTTGGGTAGATCCCACTCCTAAACATAAGGGAGGGATAGGGGGAAAGGGGTCCTAAAAATCATATAAATAGGGTTGTAGAAAGACCACTTTCATTCGACATTCCGGGGCGCCCGATTCGATCGACGAATTTGGCGAGCTGATCCGCTTTGATCCAGGAGAAAAGCCTAGTCAGCCACCTTTTCGGTGCAGGTCACGTGACCTATAGCTCGGCCTTCGCTTTTTGAGACTTCCTCTACCCACATCTCTATGTGCCCGCATCACTTTCATATGGAGAAAGATGGGCTTACCATGTTCCATCAATATCACCTAACCTATGCCGATTTTGGCGGACCGTGCTCCGCCCCGGTGAACTCATGCGGTTCCGACGTGCCCAGAGGCCAGAGGCGAATCCGTTCACGGTCCGTAGGACCAACACCATTCGAAGGTTGATGGCCCGCCCCACCTAGAATAGGAATCTTTGATTGGGCTTACACACATTCGCTCACTTACGTTGTCCCCCTCAGCTCACCCTAGCCCCGGGTACGTCGTCTCCAAGGCTTCACACAAAATCTTCACTGACAACATATGCATGCTTTTGTAGGGTCAGGCAGAACCGTTGTTGCCTGATGGGAACTTCCCCCATATTGCTATCAATGTCTTCATGTCGCATGACCTCGCAACATTACACCACTGAATCCCCAATCATTTGCTTGCTGTGCAGTGACAGTACCAATATCCACTAATCGTTGTTTCCAGATACGGTTGCTGGTTGACATCTCTTCGATACGAGAAGCAAAGTGTTGTGTGGAGGAATCAATATCTCGACATAAGCCAAGAGGCGGATTCTTGTGCCACTCCACCAGGTCGTATGAAACTGGCATGCATCCTGGCTCCCGGGACTCTTTCATAGAATTCCAACAATTTCTCCCACTCCTCAAAAGCCCAAAGGAACGGAGTTGATGCTCCCACATCCATAGCATGAGTAGTTGAAGCAAGTGAATGATTTGAAATTCGAGTTATTTCACAGAATAACGCTCTTATATATTGAGCTCGTAATGGTACCTCACAATTCAAAAGTCTCTCTATGGCTGAAGAATGAGCGTGTTCTTGGGCCATCGTGAAACATAGATAGGGTCAACGATGGAACGAACAACGAAACTTTATGACAGCTTTTTCGTACGCGTTCACTTGCATCACATACACAAGTGCTCTCTGAACCATGCAATAAGGTCACCCATAACACGGCTCTCCCACTGGAGTTACCTTAGCCCCGGGCCATGCTATTACATGATATTGGAAAAAGTTGACTAATTATTATCATCGTCTTGAAAGTTGGGCGCCTTTTGAATATGAGTGGGGCTCCTAGTCTATGCGGCGCCTTCGTGGAGCCAAACCAAAGGAAGAGCAAAAGGGCGAGGCCACACCCAGCTTCGAATAGGAGGGGGCTTAGCTCTGGATCCCGCCTGCTTGCAGAAATGAATGGATCAGAAAGGGGGCTGGGTTCTATTTCCGGGCCGGGCAGGAGGTGAAGGCCAGAAGAAGAAGAGAAGTGTGCCTTCTCGGTAAGGAAGAGGATAAAAAGGTGATGTCATCTATCTCGACCTGTTTCCCGAGGCGTTGGAAATGAAGACCGGCTCAGAGAATCATTGGCGTGCTTTCTCTCCCCCATCGTTTCGTCAACAAAGAAGTCATCATTGGCTTGACTATTGACCATTCCATCCCTACCGAGCCGCCTCTTCGAAGTATTTACCTCTGCCTTTCTTTTTTGAGAACATACCCTTCAAATCAAAAAGAAAAAAAGGAAGAAAAGTTCCTCGTCTGTGATTTAATCGGCCCTAAGGGAGTTTACTCAACCCATTCTCCAGTCTCCCGCACTGCTCAAGTGTGCGTCTCCGTATGAGGACCTCCTTCCCTTTTGCTCTGCCCACTCTCCGTTCACATGGTTATCAAAGCGGAGGAAGGGCGGGCAGCAGGTACCACGAGCCCTCTGTCCCACACATCTATCAAGAAGCAAGTGTAGTTCACCGGTTCCACCGAATGCTCCCATCTCTCGGCAAAGACCGTGTGAGTGTGCAGTTATGCTTCGGATGCTTCACCATGGAATAGATCGATTAAGTTCCCCTTCTTTTCTAGTGCACCCGCTTTGTATCTCTGACACACAAGGAAGGACGCGGTGGGAAGAAAGCTGCCCTAGCCTCTGTCCGATCGATCATTCCGCTGGCATCTTGCATTCACGCCTCCGTTTGACTACCGCTCGGGAATGTAGTTGTAGATACGTGAGTCTTAGTGGGTCGTTGGCTCCACCTCTTATCTCCTTCTACGACATGCTGTAGTCGTCGCCATATTCAATATGTCACTTAGTCATATCTGCCTCGCAGCGGGTCAGCACCTCCGAAAGAAAGGGAGGGAGGACTTCATTCAGTGACTCCGCGATTGCCCTCTAAACGATCAAAATAAGGTAAAGCTTGAAGATAAGTTTTGTACTCGATTAATTTCTCAATCCATCTAGTCGGGTGGGCCCCGGCCGGCCGGATCTCCCTGAAAACTGTACGTGCGGGTCTCCCCGCATGCGGCTCACGCCATTTGAGGTGGCCCAGCCCAGCATTCATTCGCAAATCCTGTAGTGAAATTGAGACTGCTCGACCTCGAAAGCTAATTCGCGTGTAGGCAGTGCTGTCTTAATACCGTTGACTGTCTCTATTCATTAATACATTGGCTCGCTTCCCCCCTATTTTTTCAAGAATGAATGAGCCGCTCGGACCTTCCATTTCCGTCAAATGACCCGGCTTCCCCTGGCTCTTCCATCGTCCGGGCTCCCTTTCCTCCCTATGCTCCCCCGGCGCAGGCCCACCACGCTTTGCGCCTGCGGCATTTTTGCCAGACGGTCTTTGCCGGTAGTGCCATCCTCCCTGCAGGCTGTCTGTATGGGTGGGTTGTCCCTTGCTGCTACGTTCTGTTAGGCGCTATGAATTACAGGAAATTTAGTGGTTGACTTGGACAGCAGGCGGGCTACACATTCCACTGTGCCGAGATGTGAGGTGCAGGTGGTGATGATCACCCCAGGGTATGCGCTAGCGCCCTTGACGGGCACTCGAGGACCCGCCTACGCTCGTGAAAACCCAGGTCGGTCCTCCGACCAGATGTGTGGATAACGAGGCCACCTTCACAACCTTCTCCCTTCTATCTTTATCCAAAGTCAGGTAGGGTGGTTCGCTTGAGTTGCTCAACCGTCCCTTTGCCCGGTGCTCATGACGCGCTACCGAACCTCCACCGTGCTAGCGGCATAGGAGCCTACTCAGCGTCAGCGGTTTCGTGCTGCACTGGAGTGATCCAATATGTGGTTCCGCACGTTCCACCACTTCTCCGTTCATTTCCAATACTGATCGTGAAACACCATGAGCAGCAGGATGTTGAGGTCCGGAATTCAAAGTGAAATTCTTGATTCGCCCGTTCCTAGTCGTCATGGGAAAGAAATAAGAAAGAGATTATTCCCCTAGAGCTTGTCCAGTACCACCAGTACTCAAAATGCATCTCCGCACGTGTACCTGGCGCTTTTATTAGCCGCCTTGCATGCAAGCGAAGCGCTATTGGCGGCAATTAATAGCTCACTAAGCGATGATTGATGCAGTCAGTCAGTGCCCTCGATTATTCTATTCCTGATAGAAGGATCATGGCGCCCCAGAAGCATTCCATCCAGCAGCAGCATCTCCTTCAACCACGCGAGGACAAAACTGATGTTAGCTACATTCGAGCGTTCACCGCACAGAGGCGATCTCGAACACTACCTATGACAATAAATCCAAAGGAAAGGTCAACAAAATGATTCAATATAACTTTATCGGTATTCTGGATTGAGTAAAAAAGGGATATATGAAGTTCATGGCCTTGCCAAAACCGTCATGGCCCTATTATGTTGTAACGCCCCGAGACCGACGCTCTAGAAGGCTTCCATGTTTTTCGTTGTTGTCATGTGTTTCGTTTATTTATTGCATTCATCATTGCATCATCCGCATTTGTTTTCATAAAACTTGCATCCGCTCGTAGTTGCCGCGTCCCCCCTTGCGTTCGTTGACCATTCTGAGTCTAACCGGTTTTTCGATTCTCTCTTGTCTGACCGTTTGACCCTCTCGCGCGCGTCCGAAAATTGTCCCGAACCCGACCCGGGTTGTTGTCACCGTTGGATTCGGATCATCCCCAAACATCTATAAAACATCACCGTTTTCTTTGTTGGACTCTCCTAGCCTATTTTTCTCGATCGTCCGATTTAAATCGGAGGGCCCAAATAGCCTCTAATCTAATCCCATAAGATATATATTAGTCCAACCCTAGAAATTAGGAGCCTTTCCCCATCAGTCCCATCCCGCCGCCGCCAGCATCTCCCACCTCGGGATCCCTCCAGATCCACCCTCTCTCCCTCGATTTCCTGATCGGGCCAACCACCTCCTTCCCTCGATCCACCCAATCCCGCAACCGAGGCCCGAGCTCCTCTCGCTCAATCCCTCCTCGAGCATCTGCCTCTGCCCGAGCTCCTACCGCAGCTCCCCATCACCCTCGACCCCGCCTCGTCGGCCGGTCGACAACGGCGACCGGAACAACGCCGGAGATGAGTGCCCCGACAGCCCCGCTCGTTTTCCCCTCCTGCTTCTCTACCTCTCTGTCTCACGATCTTCCCCTCCCTCTCTCTGTTTTCGCTCACAGGAGACCGCCATGGCGCCGCTGTAGTTCTTCTGAAGTTGGATGCAGCAGCGCTGCATCGAGCGCACGCCCGCGCCGCCGCTGCCGTGTCTGCCTCCCTCCGCCTCCAGCCGTCCCCGACGCCATGCGCCTCGTCCGCCTTGCCAGGTTCTTCGCCAGTCCCTCGTCCCGCTCGTCTCCGACACCAGCGCCGTCCGCCCCGGCAACCTCGACGTCGAGCTCCAGTAGGAACTGCTTCGCGCGCCCCTGTACCCGCGAGCGTCTGAGGCTGCGCCCTCCTCCTCGTCCAGCCCCTCCCCGTCGCCTGCATCTCCTTCGGCAACGCCGCCGTGCCCGCACGCCTATGGCGAAGCTCCGGTGAGCCAAGCCGCGCCCGTGCCCCTGTTTCTTCCTTCCCCTTCACCTTCTATCTCTCCCTCACATCTCTCTCTCTGTCTACTCATACAGGGAGCTCCGACGCCCTGGAGACCCGCGCCCCCGCCGGACATCCTTCCTCCGCATCCGGCCACGCCGGCGACAAGCCCTGCCTCCGCCGCCTCGTCAAGTTTCGCCGCCTGAACCTCCCTGCATCGCCATGGCCGCCGGCCTCCGTTTTCCCCGCTGTGAGCAACTACCTCCATGAACGAAGCTTCGATCCTTTCCTAGATCCGTTCTGGCATGTAGAGGTTATTTAAGTTTGCCACTATGTTTCCACCGCAAGCATGTCAGCTAGCCCAGTGGCTAGCGCAGCCTCTATCCATTCGAGGGGTCTGGGGTTCGAGTCCCAGCCGCCCCTTTTTATGCTTAGTTTTTCCTGTTATTTTGCACTCCCACTTCTGCTTCGGACCAGATCTGCTGCTGGGCTTGCATAGTGCGTTGCATTCGGCCCGTTGCTATTTTTTTTGGCGTGCTGCGAATTTGATATTATCCAGAGAGTGCAGTTTTGCAGAAAACCCCTCATACATCATGCATATAATAACTTCACAGCCGTGCATCGGATTAAAATAATTTATATATGAAAAATGTCTAGAATTTCATCTAGTTTAATTATATGCCACTTTCACCCATGTTAAAATTGTTTAAAATGTTGTTTGATTAATTTTGCTCGAATAATATGTTAAAATGATTTATTTCATAACTAAATAACCGTAGCTCGGATTTTATTAAACTTTATATGTAAATGGGGTAGGAAAATGTCTAGTTTAACATGGTTCACTTTATTTTGCTGTTTAGCAACATTAAAATTGTGTTTAGGGCAGAACAGTACCAAATCTAAATTATGGACATGAGGATTTTCCGGAAATTGTTGTTTGTTGTTCCGGCCGCATTTAAATTGCCTAAAATAGGTAGTTTCCTTTTGCTTCACCTCTTGACATGGTTAACAACATTTAACATTGTTGGGTACATAACCGAGAGAACTAAACAATTGATGTGGTGTTTCGTCAATATGCAACTCGTTGCATATTGAGCTCCACTTAACTTGTAGTTTCGTTTGTGCACTTTGCCATGCCATGCCTCTTTAAACCGGACATGCATCATACTTGACTGTGCATCATGCCATGTTTATGATTGTGTGTTTACGATGTTGTTTGTTTCTTTTCGGGTTGCTTCTCACGTTAGCTTCGGTTTCTTTCCGGAGTTGTGAGGATTCGTTCGACTACGTCCGTTTGTCTTCTTCATGGACTCGTTCTTCTTCCTTGCAGGATCTCAGGCAAGATGACCATACCCTCGAAATCACTTCTATCTTTGCTTGCTAGTTGTTCGCTCTATTTCCTTGCCGCGCTACCTACCACTTGCCATATCAAGCCTCCCAAATTGCCATGAACCTCTAACTGTTGTCACCCTTCCTAGCAAACCATTGTTTGGCTATGTTACCGCTTTTGCTCAGCCCCTCTTATAGCGTTGCTAGTTGCAGGAGAAGATGAAGATTGCTCCATGTTGGATTATGTTTATGTTGGGATATCACAATATCTCTTATATTATTAATGCATCTATATACTTGGTAAAGGGTGGAAGGCTCGGCCTTATGCCTGGTGTTTTGTTCCACTCTTGCCGCCCTAGTTTCCGTCATACCGGTGTTATGTTCCTTGATTTTGCGTTCCTTACGCGGTTGGGTGATTTATGGGACCCCCTTGACAGTTCGCTTTGAATAAAACTCCTCCAGCAAGGCCCAACCTTGGTTTTACCATTTGCTACCACCTATCCCCTTTTCCCTTGGGTTCTGCAGACTCAAGGGTCATCTTTATTTTAGACCCCCATGGGCCAGTGCTCCTTCGAGTGTTGGTCCGAACCGAGCAGCCTGCGGGGCCACCTCGGGGTAACTCGAGGTCTGGTTTTACTCGTAGCTTGACTTATCCGGTGTGCCCTGAGAACGAGATATGTGCAACTCCTATCGGGATTTGTCGGCACATCGGGCGGCTTTGCTGGTCTTGTTTTACCATTGTCGAAATGTCTTGTAAACTGGATTCCGAGACTGATCGGGTCTTCCTGGGAGAAGGTTTATCCTTCGTTGACCGTGAGAGCTTATAATGGGCTAAGTTGGGACACCCCTGCAGGGTATTATCTTTCGAAAGCCGTGCCCGCGGTTATGTGGCAGATGGGAATTTGTTAATGTCCGGTTGTAGAGAACTTGACACTTGACCTTAATTAAAACGCATCAACCGCGTGTGTAGCTGTGATGGTCTCTTCTCGGCGGAGTCCGGGAAGTGAACACGGTTTCTGGGTTATGTTTGACGTAAGTAGGAGTTCAGGATCACTTCTTGATCATTGCTAGCTTCACGACCGTTCCGTTGCTTCTCTTCTCGCTCTTATTTGCGTATGTTAGCCACCATATATGCTTAGTCGCTGCTGCAACCTCACCACCTTACCCTTGCCTACCCGTAAGCTTAAATAGTCTTGATCTCGCGGGTGTGAGATTTCTGAGTCCTCGTGACTCACAGATACTTCCAAAACAGTTGCAGGTGCCGAGGATACCAGTGCAGGTGGCGCAACTGAGCTCAAGTGGGAGCTCGATGCAGATCTTGTTCATTGTGTTGTTTCTGTTCTTGTTGATCAGTAGTGGAGCCCAGTTGGGACGATCGGGGATCTAGCATTTGGGGTTGTCTTCTTTTATTTTGGTTCCGTAGTCGGACCTATGTGTGTACTCTGATTGATGTATGATTTTATTATGTATTGTGTGAAGTGGCGATTGTAAGCCAATTCTTTATCCCATTCTTGTTCATTACATGGGATTGTGTGAAGATGACCCTTCTTGCGACAAAACCATAATGCGGTTATGCCTCTAAGTCGTGCCTCGACACGTGGGAGATATAGCCGCATCGTGGGTGTTATATATGTATAGGCCGTACTAAGCCAATAGTGAATAACAAACTCTTTCCTGCTCCCTCGACCTTAATTAACTCCCCCATCCTGCCAAGCCTCAGCTGCTAGCCCACTATATCTAAGCACACTGCGGCAAATTGATACAAGTAGCTAAAGATCTCGCATCCGACATCTCCTGCTGAACGGTTAGGCAACACTCGGGCGCCTGGGTCAAAATTCCGTTTACCAAACAAGATGTCGAGAGGCAAACTCTGTAATTCCCCTCCTGCAAAAGTGATAGCGGCTGTAGCATCCGTGTGGAAGAGGGTAAGCTTTCGGCAACACCTTTTTCAGATTGGAAAGGATGAATACTTGTGTTGGGTCCTGTAGACCAGGATAGCCTCAGATCAAAACCTAATAAATGTATCTGGGGTTGATCATATTTTTTGGGCAATAAGTATTCAGGAATCTGAGCGCTTATGTAGCTAAAAACTCTGCCACCTGAATACTTCATTCACTAAGGTCGTCACCCTATACCCGAAAGTCTCTATCGTTTTCTTTGTCTATTAAGCTTCACAGGGTTGGGACTCCCTAAATCAAACTGCAATCGTTGTTTATCAACCACTCACGACGACACCGAGATCTTCGACTTAGCTCCCACAGGTCATCCACCCGTGGCGGAAGATAACAAAAGGGAGACAAAGTCCTAACTGAATCAACACACAATGACCTCAACCTTCTACCCATTCCATCCATCATATCAGTCGAGTCGAGGAAATTCGTTCTTATCTATTGATAAGGCAAGAGAGAACTTATGACCTCGCGGATGGAGAGGGATTCGAACCCCCGGTATTCCTATCAATACTTCGGTTTTCAAGACCGACTCTTTCAACCACTCAGACATCCATCCCTACGCTCGCCCGCCCTATCTATCTGCGCGTTGGCAGGTAGGGGCAACTCTATGTGATTCGCTACGCTTGCTTGCGCCCCACCCTGTAAGCTGACTCTATTGCCTAGCAGTTAGCGACACTTTTCCGGTAGTACGAATCGCTATGCTTCGCTTCTTTCTATATGATAATATGCACCGTCGGTTGCTGCGCTCCCTGCGGGTAATAGCAAGACAGTGAAGAACAAACGATCATCAAAAAAGTCAGCAGTGAATGAGTCCAACTTGAGTTCGTGAGTCAAAGGCATGGCAAGAGAGCGAGTTCGACTCGCGAACGATCCGCAAGTGAAGGACCGATCCTTTAACGCCAGTACTATTGCGAGTCTGGTACTTGGCGGCTCACGAGCAACATATAGAAAAAGGTTGCCCATCACTCCCTCGCTCCTTTCTGAAGGCCCACCGCTCCCCCTTTCTTTAAGTATCTATCCCGGCTTGCATTTTGCGGCGAGTACTATAGTTCCTCCATAATCACACAGAACGCCTAGCTTCGAAGAGCTGCTCTCTCCCTAGTGCACAGCAAGGTGTGGAATCTGGATCTACTGTGTGTTCTGACTCTATTGGATCAAGTCAGATACTAAGCCTTCTACTACTACTACTTAGGAGATCAAATGCTATATTTCAGAGATTGGACTCTCTTACTGTGTTTTTTCAGGGCTGTTCCCGAGCCAGGTTCCCTGGATCCATTCTTACCTAAATGGATGAATGAAGAAGGGGGCGAGCAGATACGACGGCCACACACACTTCTTTTTAGCCGAATAAAGCCGGATCTACTACACGGCTAGGATCAGAGAAAGATTGAGAAAGCAAGATCAAACCTACTCTACTGTCGATTCAAAAGGTAAACAGCCCCCGAAGACTTTATCAATGAATGGATCAAAGAAGTTTATCTATCTAAGTCATCGTATATAAGGGAAGAAGCCCGCCCCTGATCGAAGAATGAAGAAGCTGGCCCGGGTAGACTTTAAGACCAACTTGGTGTAGAGACGACTATGATGGTTGGCCTCCACAGACTGAACGCGGGAGATTCTTTCACCCTGTTTTTAGTAGTGCGAGGAGGATAGAGCTCCCAGCAACGACTGATTGTTCGTACGAGCGAAGGAGCGAGCATGCTTTACCCTTAGAGTGAAGTTGACATTCACAGGTCTTGTGGGAACTCCTTCAGTTCAGGTAGCCATAGTCACTCAGGGCTATAGTGGTAGTAGCAAGATAGAAATTGTGAGATTGGCTCGATCACAAACTATCAAGAAGAAAGATCAAGATTCACGTTTGTCGGGCAAAGAACTCTATTGAGGAAATGACTTCGCTCACTGAAGACCAAGCAGCAGCCATTCTAGATGAAAGTACACAAGCCTAAAACTTGAATGCGGATCTATTTATCTGGAATTCCTATCTTCAGAAATAAAGAGTTGCCTATCTTCAGAAATGCTGGTATACTTGACTTGCCTCTATTCTCGCACCGGTGTCTGCCAGGGTCTGAACCATTAGGTAGAGGATTAGCTGAAAGAAAAGGCAGACATAGATCTTGCGCCAGATCCGTATACATTCAGCACCCTCATTACAACATTTGCTAAGCATGAAAAGTGGTTGGAGCTATGCTTATGTGCACGAAAATGCAGGAGGAAGGGCGTAGCAAGCGACGAAATGCTTCGTGGAGTTGAAAATAAGCATAGATCCGGAGATTCCCAAATAGGTCAACCTTTTGAACTGCCTGCTGAATCCATGAGCAGGCAAGAGACAACCTGGTGAACTGAAACATCTTAGTAGTGAGAGGAAAAGAAAGGATAATGTTGCTCTTCAAAAAACGCGTATAGTAAGTAGTCTTCGTCGATGGGATAAACGCTCCAGTGTATGCGTTACGAGGCAACTAACATTTTGTCATGGAAGTTCGTGAAAGAATGTTCTTGTCATGACTCGACATGTTAGAAGGAGCTAAATCAATAGGTGCCGGTGCTGCTACAATCGCTTTAGCCGGAGCTTAGCAGAAAGGAGTGATTCGTGATCTCGATCATTTAAATGATCCGATCCTTAAGATTGGTTTTGGAAGATATGTCAAACATTCGAGAATTGCGATGTTGATCTAGTTAGGTTTCTAATTGTTGAGTGTGAAGTTCCATTCTAAAACCTGACGCGCCCTGGTGGGTTGTGCCCACCTCGGGTGCCCCCCGGACATCCTCTTTGCTCTATAAATACCCCAAAAATCACAGAACCCTAGAAGCGTCGACGAAATATTCATCCAACCGCCGCAGAGTCCAGAAACACCAGATCCAATCTACACACCATCACAGAGGGGTTCACCACTTCCACTGGTGCCTCTCCGATGATGCGTGAGTAGTTCTTTGTAGACCTTCGGGTCCGTAGTTAGTAGCTAGACGGCTTTCTCTCTCTCTCTCTCTCTCTCTCTCTCTCGCTGAATTCTCAATACAATGGTCTCTTGGAGATCCATATGATGTAACTCTTTTGCGTGTGTTTGTTGGGATCTGATGAACTTCGAGTTTATGATCAGTCATATCTTTTTCTATCCATGAAAGTTATTTGAGTTTCTTTGATCTCTTATATGCATGATCTCTTATAGCCTCGTCTTTCGTCTCCGATATTTGGGTTTTGTTTGGCCAACTTGATCTATTTGTCTTGCAATGGGAAGAGGTGCCCGGTAGTGGGTTCGATCTTACGGTGCTTGATCCCAGTGACAGAAAGGGAACCGACAAGTATGTATCGTTGCTACTAAGGATAAAAAGATGGGATCTATATCTACCGCCATAGATAAACGGATCTTGTCTACATCATGTCATCGTTCTTATTGCATTACTCCAATTTTCCATGAACTTAATACACTAGATGCATGCTGGATAGCGGTTAATGTGTGGAGTAATAGTAGTAGATGTAGGCAGGAGTCGGTCTACTAATCTTGGACGTGATGCCTATGTAATGATCATTGCCTTGATATCGTCATAATTATTTGAAGTTCTATCAATTGCCCAACAGTAATTTGTTTACCCACTGTTTGCTATCTTTCTCGAGAGAAGCCACTAGTGAAATCTACGGCCCCCCGGATCTTCTTTCTCATATATTTGCTTTGCGATCTATTTTATTTGCTCTTTTTATTCAGATCTATTAAACCAAAAATACAAAAATACTTTGCTGCACTTTATTTTATTTGCGATCTATTATTTCAATCTATTACAACTTTCTCCCGTCAACACGCAATTTCTGGCGCCGTATCCCGAAAGGGATTGACAACCCCTTTAACACGTCGGGTCGGGAGGTGTCGTTATTTGTGTGCAGGGGCTGTTTACTTTGTGTTGCTTGGTTCCCCTACTGGTTCGATAACCTTGGTTTCACTTCTGAGGGAAATTCCTACCGCCGCTGTGCTGCATCATCCCTTCCTCTTTGGGGAAATACCGACGTAGCTTCAAGCGACATCAGGTACTTATCTTTTTCAATCTTATACTTGTAGGCAATTGCCAAATTTTAATTCAATTACTGTAATCTCTCAAGTCCATCTTTGTGTTCTGTAATGCTTGTACTTGTATCAGCATATGAATGAAAAAGATGAACCTTGCCGGGAACCCATGCATGTGTATGTACATGCAGACACTACAAAAAAAATACACTTCCGTGATGATACGTGTTTGTCACAGTAGGTCACGTTTTCTGTCATGCATGTACATCCATGACAAATTTATGACAGAATCAAGATAGTCATACCTGTGCTGTCGTAGAAGTGTTCCATGACATTACCAAAATTATCATCATGGAAGTGTCCACTTCCATGACGATAAATCGCGCGTCACAGAAGTGCTTTCGTCAAGGGTGACCGACACGTGGCATCCACCGTGCCATTAAGCTATCGGGTCCGGTTTTGGATTCGATAACCCGTTAACATCCCCGACCAATGGGGATTTTCCACGTGTAAAATCATCATTGGCTGGAGGAAACACGTGTCGGCTCACCGTTGGGGTAGATGTCATCCACTCATTGGACCCAAAGCGCCTATGATGCATCGACACGTGGCACGGCCCAACAGAGGCCCATTCCTGTGAAAAGGCCGGCCCATTTGACTTGGTCAAAAAGTGGCGGGCCGGCCCACGGCAAGCTTGTTAACGGCCTGTTCGCATATAGCCCATTTACAACTCGCTATCCCAGGGCCCGTTTACGGCCTATCCGAATTAGGCCCAGTAGCGTCATCTGGGCCGTCCAATATAATTCCAGCCCGTTTTAACTTCCGGCCCATGTATGGCCCATGACGTCTTTCGGCCCATATGAGGCCCTTAGTAACCCTCGGCCCCTTAACGGCCCGTGGTAAAACTGGCCCATAATGAATAGTGTATCACTTTATACCCATTAACGACCCATTATTCCGTTGGGCCGTTTCCAACCCATGTTATCTTTCGGCCTTTTCAGGGCCCATTTATTCTTGGGCTCATTTCCAGCATTCGGTTACTTACGGCCAGTTACTGTCATTTTCTGCTTGTGGGCCAAATTCAGCCCGTGGTTACAGTCGGCCTGTTTGTGGCCCGTTAATACGTTGGGCCGTTTTCATGTCGAAAAAACCCGTTGGGCTGTTTTCATAGAGTTATCAAATACGGCCTATAAACGGCCCGTTATTGTCCACGAATAGTACGCCCCATGATTGGCGAAATGATGATACGCCCCATAGAAGGCCCATGGATCCTACGGCCCGTAAAAGGCCCATGGATCGTACGGCCCATAAAAGGCCCATGTATCCTACGGCCCGTATAGAAGGCCAATGGATCCTACGGCCCGTAGAAGGCCCATGGATCATACGGCCCGCAAGAGGCCCATGGTTACAACAGTCCGTGTGTTGCCATGATTATTTTGGCCTAGTTTCCAAAAATAGGTTATTGTGGCCACTAGAAAAACACAGAAAAAGAACTGCAGTGACTACAAGCAAACAACTAAACAAGACAATAAGGAAATAAATAAGCAAGCAATTAACGCTAGCCTATTACCGCTATGACACATATTACATCCACTGGGCATCAAAGTTCGCCACCAGTGCAAATATAGGGAACAAAGCAGCATATTACATACACTGGCCGTCAGAATTGGCCACCAGTGCAAATAAACGCGACAGCAAAACAAGAGCATAACTGAACCAACTTCAGAAGAGCTCAAGAAATATGGTATCCACCATGCTGGCAATAAGCTTAGCAAGCTTATTAGCTTTGTCCTGTTTGGTGCTAAAATCCTCCAACGCTTGCTGTTGCACCAGAAAGTATGCATCTGAATGCTCCTGGGACTTCCGTAGTCCTTCCACTTCTTGTCGCAGCACAGCTTATCGATGTCTTTCAGCTTGTAGTTGAGACTCAAGAAACCGAACTGATTCAGACAGTGAGTTTGAATAGCTTGTGCAAGCGGTAGTGGCCAGTAACTCAAACACTAAACCAAGACAGGACTTTGGGGTTGTCTCACTGTCTTCGAGATAGTCTTCCTTAGCTGTTTTATCAGCTTTGTTGGAGACCAACAAGGATGTGTCACTATCCTGAACCTTATCTACATTACTTCCTTTACCATTGCTTAATGAGGCACTCTTCCCCAATATTCTGTCAGCATTCTAAAATAAGAAACAAGCAGACACATAATAGGTTTAGCATGTACTAGTATATGAAACTCATTTCGGTGAACCAGTTCATTAGTAAGGTGGACAGGATTAAACTACCAAGTCTTCTATTGCCAAGTACTAGTCCATAATAAAAGCATCAAACAAACATATATCTATGTCCTATGGTCATTGCATTGTCTTGCCAAATCAAAATAGATACACGGTTCAAATCATATCAGTTCAAGACAAAGCAGCAGTGAAACAATACAAAGCATGGGAAACTACACGGCACAACAAGATTTTAGATGAGTGCCACGGGTCTACATGTACAACAACACTATTGGCTCTGTTGTGATGTTGTAATGTGCATGATATGAGAAGTCAACTGTATACACAATTGAAATTGAAATCAACAGAGCTATTGATAAGAGCAAGCCTGTTAAAGAAACATGCGTGAACATACCTGCTGTGCCATTGGAGTTTCGATTGGATCCTTTAATTTAAAAATAATTGTATGAGTAAATACAGTGATACAAGAGCAAATCAGCATGCACGATAGCAATCATAGTTAAAAAAGGCGCGCCTAAGCGAGCGCTTAAGCGCGCCTAGGCTCTAGGCGTTGGCGAAACGCATTGCGCATAACTACGCTTAATCTGTGCATAACTGCGCATAAGCATGCGCTTTGGTCAGTAAAGCGCAAGGCGATGGCAAAACGCACAATTAACGCCTAGCGCTTTTTGAACTATGATAGCAATGGAATCTTAAATTAGAACAGTTGTTCTTCAGGTTTAGGCACTTGTTCTACATGAACAGAGTACAGTAAGACGCAAGAATATAGTACTTAAAATAGAAAATGAGCTCATAGACCTTACCACATTCTTGGTTCAGGACCAGTACAGAACAAGGCGTTCCCAGTCATCGTCCAGTAAATGTGTCTCACGAGAACATAAGGGAATTTGATGAGTTTCTTTGCCGGTGAAGTACGTTTTCTTCAGGTAATTCTGATACTGCCACCAAGCACTCTTGAAGATAGCACAGGTTACCTCATCCTGAGTTTCCAAATCGATCCTTCTCTATAGAGAAAAATGGGAAAATTTGCTGTATTATAACCATCATGGAGGTAGGATGTATGGGACAAAGCAAAGTAATTTCCATGAATAACATTACTTACACATAACTCCTGGACAAACACCTGCAACTGGCATTTTCCTTCATCTTCAGTATAATATTAACAACATCAAATGCGATAGATGCTAAACTATGACTAGCTGGTTGTGCTTCCTCCACAGGAATAGGCGTACTAACTGGTGGAGTTGGGGTTCGCCGGGGTAGTACTGGCCCTTTGGGCACTGGAGCTGCCTTACTAACTGCTCTTGTTTGGGAGCTCTGTGGTGGAGATGGTGCTGTGTCAACAGGAACTGGGTTACTATCTGCTGGGGTTGCGGTTAGATTGGGTGAAGCTGGTTCTCTGTCCATCGCAGTAGGGGTACAATCTGTGAGAGTTTGGGTTATGTGTGGTAGGGCTGGATCTCGTTCATGTACAACCGGGGTGCTATCTCCACCAAGAGGTAGCACTGTTTTATTTGAAGACCGTGTTTTTAGTCCGCTAGATGCTGGCATCACCCGCTCCAATTCAAATGGCTGATAAACAGGAAACATAGTTGAATGTACAGACATTGTATGAGAGACAGATGCAATAGATAGTGTGGAAAAAAGAGGGCATGAAATAGTTGACATGTATATTGTTTAACTAAAACGGATAGCATGACATAATTTCACATATATGATGTCTATCTAAACTGGATAGCATAGCATAACATAATTCAAAGATATGATGAATAACTAAACAGGATCGCATGACATAATTCACCTACATGTTATCTAAGTAATCAGGATCGCATCATTTAATTCACATATGTGATTTATATGCTAAACAGAGGGCATTAGATATGATGTCTGAACTAAGAACATGGTGTTGAATATTCTGTATATGATGTCTAAACTATGCAATGCAAGACACCATATGCATGATATGAGCAGTATAACCGTGCCAAGTTAGAGCATACACCTCGGTGGGGGAATAGGACTGGTCATCTGTCTCTGAATCCATCTCTGAGGAGCTATCGGGACCCAACAAGAGATCTGGTTCGACAGGTAGCACTGTCTGCTCTGAAGGCCTTGTTTTCACTCCAGATTTTTCAATCTCCCACCCAAATGGCTGATTCACAGGAAGAGTAGTTTAATGTACAAACATTGTCAACAAATGGAAATGTAATGAAGAAAAGGATGGGCAAGATATCATTCAAATATATGATGCCTGGTTAAACAGGATGGCATTGCACATTTCACGTATATTATGGCTGGCTAAAAGACATGAGACTGCATAATTCCCATAAATTATATAGAAACTAAACAGGTGGCATTACAGAACATGTCTAAACTAAGCAGATGACATATATGATGTCAAAAGTAGGCACTGCAAGGCAACATATGCATGATATAACTAACATCATCATGCCAAGGTAGAGCAAACACCTTGGGGGGTAAATAGGAGTGGTCAGCGGCATCTGAATCCGCCTCAGAACAGATATCTTCCTCTGGATTACAATCTGGAGAGGGGTGGGGAGGGTTTTCCATTGAACCCACCATGGAGCGATGTCTGCATGACATTGTATTGCCGCACAAAACTCTTCTCTTTTTCTCTACATGTTCAGCATGACTGTGTACAATATTTGACATGCATACGAAAAAATATGGTGAGATTATGTAAGGAGAGCATGCAGAAATTTAGAGTGATGGTAACAACCAGTGGATGAATCCAAAAATAATGATAGCAGGCTGATGATTGCTTTAATTTAATAAAAAGACAGATGATGATTGCTTTACTATTTGTTTCCCACCCAAGATGAACAACATAGGCATACCCTAGGTGAACCAGATATTAGACAGAGATACTATTCATTGCTTCCTCGATATGTGCCCCACAACTAATTTAGAACTCAAGTTTGAACATTAATTTGGACCTGACTTGGAGTCCAAGAGGTGAACAGGACGATAAAGTAGCAGGTAATTTTAAGCAATGCATAACATAAGCAGAATCAAAAGAGTGCAACCTCTCTTGTGGACCCGTGTACTCCTCAGGTTCATCTGCTGAGTCGATTATGGTGATGCTGTTGCGGTGGGTGCCGGCGGCAGGTAAGGAGATCTGAGGCGGCGAAAGACGGTCATGAGTCATGATGTCTGGTTTGGTGGATGTTTCTGTCGATGGAGCAGCTGAGGTGAGGTGGACGACGTCGCGGCAGGAGCAGGACAAACCACACAAAGTTCCCTTCGACACCTACGTGTAACTGAAGTAATTCTGTAATGGCTCATTTGGCTTGCATGATTCTAAAAACGCAGGGATAGGAAAAACACCGGAATAGGATAGGAATGCACATGGTAAACAGAGCATTTGTAAACACATGATTTCTGTCAACTTGGGTGTTTGGTTTACAAGAATTGGAAGAGCAGAGGAATGCAAAGAAACATGGCCAAAATAAAGTGAAACCATATGAAAGCGTGTACAGTTAGAATGTTATTCTGCCACTAATGCACTTGGTCTTGTTTTCATGCATAGGATTTTGAAAAGTAGGTCCAGGTGGATGTTTTACTTCATTCCTTTCAACAAAATGCATGCATAATTGAATAGTAGAGTGCCATTGGAAAATTCCCTATTGCTATGTTTTTTCGTCGAACCAAAACAACCCTAATGGATCGACATGAATGTATAGTAATAAGTGATGCAACAAGTGTACAACCTCTTTGCCGTAGCCGTGTCGACCTCAGCGTCATTGGGTTGGTCGCTGAAGCAGTTGAGGCAAAGGTGGCTGTCGGAGGTGTGGAGGAAGATCTGAGGAATCTGTAGACGGTGTCCAGGGCACTGCTCTGTTGTGATGGATCGTTCTATCGTTGGAGCAGCCCCGGTGAGCCGTAAGACGTCAAGGCTGAAGCAGCACAAGACAGACATCGTCAATCTCAAGTGGGATTCTAATAGCATCTCCAATAGATGATGTAAAATAGATGTAAAATTTACATCACCAAAAACCACCTGACTACAACAGATGAGGTAAAAATTGTTGACTCTGAACTTAACTGTCGAAACTGAAATTTACTGTGGAATCTGAATGTTACTGTCGAAACTGAACGCAATGGTAGCAGAGAGGCACTTGACATGTAGTTTAGGGAGGGCCTGCAGTTCATCTTCAAGCTGCACCCCCTGAGCCACCAGCCACCATCGGCCGAACCGCCGGCCCCAGCGCCGCCTCGCCGTCCCGAAACAACTCCCCACCGCCGGTCCGCCGCCGCCCCGGCCAGCCCTATAGGCCCCCACCCCCCACCCTGAACCCTAAGATAGATAGTGGGGTACCTCTCCGGCGAGCCCCCGTCCCCGCTGCAGGTGGTTCTTACTTAACTCCGGCGAGCCCCCGTCCCCGATGTAGGTGGTTCTTACTTAACTCCAGCGAGCCCCCATACCCCCTGAAAATCGATTGACCCAAAAGTTGATTTAGTCGACTGAAGTGTAGCTAAATCGGAGCAGAGCAGCAGCACGAGTGAGGGGGAGAGTAGCAGCAGCACCTAGGCGAGCGAGCGATCGAGCGAGAGCCGGAGCAGCAGCAGCAGCAGGGCGAGCGAGCGAGAGCCGGAGCAGCAGCAGATCCAGCTGGTATGGACGCCGCCGCCGAAGGGGCCTCGCACTGGGGGAGAGCCGCTGTGGAGATGTCGCCCGCGGCGCCGGCTTCAAGGTAGCCGCTCCATGGGGGTGCAGGATGGAGCACCGTCGGCGCCGGGAGGTCGAGCTAAGGAGAAGGTGCGATGCAATGAGTGTACGACCTCTTTGGTGGCGCCGAGTAGGCCTCGACTTCGCCCGAGGAGTCGGTGAGGATGCTGCGGTTCCGGTGGAGCAGGTTAAGGCGGCGCTGTGGGGATGGAGCAGCCGCGATAGATGAGGCGATCGTCGGAGTAGCTCCTTGGAGGTGGAGGATGGGGCGGCTGAACCGGCGGGACGACGAGATGGATGACGGATCCTCATCCGGGGAGGTGGAGGAGGGACGTCGAGCTGTTGCAGTGGACGACGTCGTCGGGGAAGAGGCTCCGGCTGGGCAGCGGTGAGGTGGCGGACGGAGGAAGGTGGGGTTTCGCGGCTGGAGCGGAGAGGTTATGGCGGCCTGGGATTTCGAATGGCAAAAAGGAGGCGATGGGAGGGGGTGAACCATGACTTAGGGACGCGCTTGTCCAAAATGTAGGGTGTGTTACAAAAGTACCCCCCACCGATTTGAACTAGCGGCCCTTTCAGCTCAGGGGTATAAGGGGGATTTCGTGTGTCGGGATTTGGCAGCTGGAGGGAGTTTTCGCGCGCGTTGTAATTTCGGGATAGCAAGGCGCGGGTTGTGAAGGCGCCAGTTTTGGGAGCACGATATCTGAATTTTCGGGATATAACAAGGCGCGGGTTGAATTTTAGGGACAAGCCTAACGTGTAATATTGTACTTGTACGTACCAAATCAATTTGCACTTCCCTCAACCAAAAAGAAAACGAAAAAATAAAAATATTCACACCATGCAAAGAGAGAGTCTTGCCCCGTTTTACTATAAAAATGCTATTCAAAGCTACTCCCTCCTTCCATCTATATAGGGCCTAATGCGTTTTTCGATGCTAACTTTGACCAAATATTAGAGCAATAATATATGACATGCAACTTACACAAAGCACACCGTTAAATTCGTTTGTGAAAGGTTCTTTCAATGATATAATTTTCACATTGTGCATGTCATGTACTATTAATCTTGTCAATAGTCAAAGGCGGTCTTAAAAAACGCATTACGCCCTATATAGATGGAAGGAGGGAGTATGAATCCATGTTATGTCCAACTAAATTTTTTCGCTTGCTGTATAATGCATGTAACCTACTCATACCAACATTTTAGTGCATTCCAAATGTCTATACTACCGCTGCAATTCGAACTGAATTTGAATTCGTTTCTCTATTTCAATAAGAATCTACAATCATGATTGTTGCCAACTTCAACCATCATTCGTGTATTACCTTAATAACACACCACATGATTACTATAGAGATAGATATGAACTATGTGTACTACATGAACTCGAATTCTATTTTTTGAATACACTTGATGTTGATTCCAAATAATAGTACATTTGATGTACTAACTATATATTCATAATCTAAACCATGTTCCATACGTGTACACCGTGTTTATCACACATAGTATAGTGCCCCGCCCCCTACATTATGACAAGTATTTAGACCTGAGCTGCAAAAGCCACACATTAGCCCAAATTATGATCAATGTTCTATATATTATACGTAGTACTAGCAAGATGCCCATGCATTCCACAGAACATCAACATGATCAAGGGGAGGCCTAATTTGCAAATATGGAGAGGGGTGTGGGTATCTTTTTTCAAAATTGCCATAGTTTCCTTCCTATCCGTCAGATATAAATCGGACGGCCTATATTGCAGGATGGCAGGCACGCCAACATCAACAACTCTGTTTTTTTATAAGAGTAGAGATAAAATATATTATATGTAGTATAACATGTTCATAACCACACCATGTGTATCACCGTTATATATATTCACACATGCGTCGGTTTAAAACACTATGATAAATTCTTCAAATATCCGAATTCGCTTTTTATAATGAAGTATGATCTCTATTCGTCTTTTACACCCACACAATCCTCTTATCTTTGTAGCTAGCTAGCGCTAACTTTCTCTCGTGCATGCACACGCCCGCATCCCTCTCACCCTCCCTCAGCATTCTCTAGCTCCATCGCGCAAATTCGTCTTTTCACTTTAGGCCATTCACCCATGGTGTGTGTAGGCCCCCCAGCTCCTTCTTTACGGAACACATCGATCGATATGCCTCTCTAGCCAGGTGTGCCTAGCACAAAACACAAGCTTCCCCTCTCTCTTATCACCGTCCATGCCTCACTCCCACCACTCTTTTCATCGATCTCGTACTCACACACTCCTCCCCCCTTGATATAGTATGACTCTCGCACCACCTCCTAGATGCATCCCTCTCTCTATCCTTCTCCCCGTGCCTCATTTTCTTCTAACACACACATGCATGTATACCGATCGATCTCCCAACATATACCTAGGTCGTCTTTAACTATTCCCCCCATCGATCGATGTACCTCACAAGTTATGTCTCTCCTTTCTCTGACAAAGGACGATTGATCTTCCTATGTAGTTATGTCTGCTTACCACAGCCATATCGCCCCCCTCATCATTCATGCCTGCCTCCTGACCCGTCTCTCACACGCACATGCACAGACAGGCAGCCATCCCCTCTCTTATTGATATTGCAGGCGTGCCCTCCAGTTGTCTAGCAAGCCTATCCCACCATTTGTTAGAAGCAACTCCACTACCACCCCTCCAACACTCTAGCTCTGTCTCTCTGCCAACCTTATTCCTCTCTTGCACATATGCATGGATGTCGATCGATCTCCCTTAATACATGAGGTAGGCCTCTCTCCTCCTCCACACATATACCAGCCATTGTACCTCTATAGTTAATTAGGCCTCCCTCCCCCCCCACCACACACCGATAGTCGAGCGTTGTAGGTAGGTATCCATGCCACAGAGACAAACTGCACCTGTCCCCTCTCACGTTCCAGTAGGCCAGCCACTCTATATCTTTGACGTGGGCACACACAAATTCGATGGCACTCTTTATCGATCGCGCACGCACACACACACATCATCCCTCTCTTCGATTTTATGGACACCTCAAGCCGATGATACCTCCACTCTCTTCTCGTGGATCGCCCCCTCTATATATATGATATATCCAGGACTCTATTTCACACACATTGCATATGTTACATTTTTTGATTGACCCCCCCCCCAAAAACTCTCACGAACCCACACACTATATCTCTCTACGTTTCTTTCTCTCTCACACAACCCCACGTAGGTGGTGTACGTATACAAGAAGAGAATAGGTGCACGGTGCACGTACTCACGCTTCGTGCCCAGCCACACCCGCGCGGGTACACGGTGGAGCTCATTTCTGTACGAAATGGCAGCCCACATGCTAATTTGAACGCGTGTAGCGGTTGTTTACCTACGGAGGTCGTGTACCACGCGTGCACAAAACAAAGTTCGACTTGATGCGTTGGCGCGTTACTTTTAAATAAAGTTATATCGCTCAATGGCACGTACACAGAATATAAAATGATTTTTATGGAGAAAAAGGTAGTCCGCTCCACTATATACAATGGAGCCTGCCTGCCTGGTTTGTCTCTCTTCAGAGTATCTCACACAAGGCTGCGGTGGCCTCTCTCTCTCTCTCACTGTTGGTCACTGATCCGGCTGCATCCCGTCCGCCGGCGGAAAGGGAGGACGTGCATCGTTTCTCCGTTCGACGGCGCCGAGGCAGCACGTCCCGACCTGCGGTACACGCCGTTCTCTCTCACCAAGCTCCGGCGTGGTAGGGCCTACGCCACCTGCTCGCTGCCGCAGTATGGGCAGATTCCACCCGCCGCTGCTCACCTAGTTACATCCCGACGACCTCCAGGTATCCCCTCCGGCCTTGCTCCGCTGCCCGTCTTCCCACGTCGCTGCATGTGGATCTTCCATAGTTCTTTGCCCAAAACGTAGCTCGTCCGGCGTACTTTCCATATTGCAATCTCGTCCTCACACCGTTTTAGACAAACACAACCGTGTTGTTATCTTCCCTTAGGACAAGGAATATGCTTCTTTTTTGTCGTCGCATGTGTCATCAACTGTTATTGGCCAGTAATTGTTTCCTTTCTACCTCTTTTTTGCAAATAGGGCTATCCATTTCACCTCGTTGCTATTGCGACCTTTTGGTGAACTGCACAAATCACTTTTTTCTTAAGAGTGTTTTGTGCAGTTCTACCAAAATGTCACACGGGCAACGTCTCTACATTTCAGTGCGACTGCACAAAGGGAGATTGGTTTTGCTCTATCCTCCTCATCCAACTCCGAGCCTAATCTTCTCCAACTAGTTAGTCTTAAGAGAGACTGCAAAGGTGATCGGCTTCTATTTGTGTGTTTATTGTTTCATCAGCAGTCCTCTATTATCGTAATCACAGTTAATATCTTTGGAACAGGGACGCTCAGCTCTATTTTAGTGGAACTGCACAAAATGATCGGAATGTTGCATGCTCCAGACAGCTACTTTTTTCCCAACATGCCTTGTTGATTTAGACAGAGCTGGGGGGACGTTGCTGCCAATGAAAGCATGAATCAATTTTAATTTAACACCTTCTCACAACTTTGTCTTCAGTTGTGATGTAAATATTAGCTCTGATTAGCAAGGAAGTTAGTTTTTTATTGTTTCCGAAAGAGCATCGATGGCAAGACACACGAAACAAAAGCTGAAAGCTCACACCATTGTACAATTTCATGTCGCTGGAAAATTATTTGTATAGTACGTCAATTATGTAAACAAATGCTGGAAGCTTGATAGCATTGCCAGAAGCCTCTTCGGCATCCGGGTCCATGTGCCATGCACAAAATTATACTCCTTTGTTCCTAAATATTTGTCTTTTTACAAATTTCAAATAGGCATATTTTAGAGTGTGGATTCACTCATTTTTCTTCGTATGTGTACTCCCTCCATTCTAAATATTTTTCCTTCTAGAGATTTCAACAAGTGACTACATACGGAGCAAAATGAGTGAATCTACACTCTAAAATATGTCTATATACATCTGTATGTAGTAGTCCATTTGAATCTCTAAAAAGACAAATATTTGAGTAGTCACTCGTTGAAATCTCTAGAAAGACAAATACTCCGGAGTATATTTAAGAACCGAGGGGGTAGTGCATAGCCGCATGGGAGACACAGACCGGTCGTTGCGCCGCATTAATAGTGAGTAATGAGCAGTCAAATCATAAGCCCCACCTTTCCCACTGTAAGTTGCTCGGGAGAAGCACCATCAATACACTCTTCTTTGAATCCGCTCATACTACTCCATCTGTCACTGTTTATAGAGCGCGCTTCAGAAAAAGAGAAAATCTCTGGGACCAAGGCGACTAGCGATCGGCCTGAAAAATAGCATTGGTAGTTACAGCACGACGTCTATTACTAGAGGAAATAATGCGTACACACATGCATGCACTTACTCCACTCCGTAGTACTACATCGAGAGAAAATTGTGGTTACCGCGCCCTAATTAATTGAGCATTAAACCAAACGCGTCTAAAGTCTCTCTGGTGGTGGAAATGCATTGAGAGAAATGCATCATAATGAAGCGCGCCCTGTAAACTGTGATGGAGGGAGGAGTAGTATGAAGGTGCAAAACCAAGTACGCGTACGGCCAGTCGATCAATGCACCTCCTCTTGGCATATCACTGACATGTGGGACCGGAGTGTGAGCAAGCCGATCTCAATTGACGGCAAAATGGCCAACCCGCCGTTCCTTGGGAGAGACGAGGAGCGAGAACACACAGACGGGCTCGCACGGAGGCCAAGATATATTCGAGCATGGTTGATCGATATCATCATTACATGTTGGGCTGCCATTTTCTGCCCTTCTCCGGAATAAATGTGTACTTTATCAGAGATTAAGAAAAATAAGAGTACAGAGGCTCCACCATGCGGTTCAAATAGTAGTACTACTCGTACTACTAAACCTTGCGCTTGGCTCTTCGCCTCTTCGTGAAGTCGAACAATGATGGTACTCCGCATGTTTGGTACTACAGTGTATGCCTCTGGCAATCTGACACCGAATGAACTGATGCATGTCCACCGCCTGGGCGAGGGTACGTCGCATTAGTCAAAATGCGTAAGCGAGCTTCACCTTGTCCTGAAGCTTCTCCTCATTCTGCGAGTTGACGGGACACACCAACAAGTAGTGCTAGTCCATACTCCCTCCTTTCGGGTTAATATGGCTTAATCTTTTTTGCGGGTAAATGAGAGAGCTTTATTCATACATAAGCATTCTTAGGACGATCAGCCAAGACACTGGTCACTAGGAAGCGAGGTACCCCGCAAAAAAAGAAGTAGGAAGCGAGGTGTTTCATCAAGCCAGCTCTCGGCCACATTCAAAGTGCAGCAAGCACGGCTTGCACAAAGATGTGCCGCAAGGTTTGCTGACCTATTTACATGCTGAATAACAAAAAAGAGGAAATATTATCAAGTGCTCCTATTTGTAACAGGATATGAGCCAAAATTAAGCGAGAATTGTGGCGAGTGTTCCATGCAATCAACTTCCATTATCAGATGCGAGAACCCTCGAAGAGAACCAAATGTGTTGAAGATTGCTTTATCACATTTTAAAAATATAATAAGAGTGCAGACGCTCCTCCATCCGGTTCCTAGTACTAGTATAGTAGTACGTACCTCTATAGACTATAGTAGTAGTACTAGTACTAGTAAACTTTGCGCTTGGCTGTTCGCCTCTTCGGGAAGTGCAACAATAATAGTACTACTAGTATAGTGTATGCTTCTAGCAATCTGACACCGAATTAACTGTTGCACATCCACCGCCTAAGCGAAGGATAGCTTGCATTAGTCAAAAGTTTCTCCTTGTCCTGCGAGCCACCGCGCGCAAGCTTCTCCCGTCCTGCAAACTTCTCCTCGTTCGGCAAGTTGATGAGACACAGCAAAGTAATGCTAGTCCATACTGCCTCCTCTTCGGTTAATATGGCTTAATTTCAAATGAGATAAATACACTGTCTGTCACTGTATATTTGTAAAAATACGGTCAGTGGACTTCATAATACGCTCATTGCGCTCAATATATACATTTTCCGGTGTTTATACGGTCACTAGCTCACCATGGCTTAGTATGTGTGTGCATGCACGTGTAGGTGAGCACTTGAGCGTGACCGTGTGTGTTCCGTCGTGTGCTCGGACATGCATGCATTAGGGCATCGCACGCGTTTTTGCGTCCATGTGTATTGTTGATACCAATCAGCAGCTTGGTCCTTGAGCTGGAAAGAAGCGAACTTGACATAGTCCTCAGGCCTGACATTGCTACATTCAAAATGCTTGTTGATGTCCACGAGCCAATCATCGGCATCCCTGGCCTCGGCACAGTAGCTGAAAGACTTGGGCTGATTTGCGAGAAACTGGTTGAGAGTAGCAAAGTGAAACTGATTGTTGCCTTGACCTTGATTGCCTTGATTGCCTTGCCCTTGAGTACGTTCTTGCAAGAGTTGCAGAATCATCTGAGCATTGGCATTGTTGGCTGCCATGATAGCTTGCCATGCCTCCGGAGGTGGAGGTGGTGGCGGAGGGTTCGCTTGACTCCCTTTATTGCGATCCAGATTCTGACGCGTTGGCAGAGCCATCCTGAAGAGGATGACATCCGTTAGCATCTTGATAGACAAATAGATAAGTAGAATCAACGGATAGAAATTGCAACATATAGTCTTCACAATAAACATTCGAACGAAGATGAACGAATGAATTCCATAGTAATTCATCACAGTTCCATAAGTTGAGAAGCCACTTGAAAAAGATATGGAATCAACATATGACTCCGAAGCAACTCGAATACCACAATACAAAATAAAACAAAGTATTGGCTTGCAGAATAAGCCGGATCAAACATATGATAGATATTTCGTCCGAAGTTTTCGTGGTGGGGCCCACACGGGCTCAATCGTACAGTACCATCATGTACAAGGCTCTGCACATGACATACGAAGCGTCCCCGAGTCGGCATAGCCATGGACTCTTTAAGACACTACGAGACCACTATAAAATCAACCGTGTACAGGCGGACCACTAGACGTCGAACCCCAATCTCATATCATGCGTCTGTCGAAAAGATATCCTAAGGCTACTTGAATTCCCACTTATAAACTCCCGAAACTTTCTGGTTATGCAATCTGGTGTTGGGGATACAGGGGACACAAAATATATCACCCAAACTAGCAATCCCTAGATCCAGCTGTATCCATCCGTCAACACATAACCAAGAAACCTTCGGAAATCGTTTACCTCAACCTTCGAAAAACATCCGTTATACAAGTTATGGCAATACTCCCGAACTCCCGCCCCAGTACTGGGTGGCGTCGAGGTGATCTCACCAACAACTGCATAAAAGAGATTTCAATGTCGGCGAAACTCAGGTATTCCAGAACTGCAATGATAAAATTGTGACGACAACACCTCTGAGCTCAACTCCCCGGGACAATGCCACAACCCCTAAATGTCAGGAGGCACCAAGAACAATGTTCTCGTCACAAAACCATCGGAACGATTCCAAGATACCCGCGTGATCCTAAATTTTTTTAGTGAAATTTGAGGAGAGAATAGTCAAAACTTCTACGTCAGGAGACCTCACCAGAGCGACGAAGGGACTGAGGAGTAAAAAGAATCCTACTCTCCGATATATATAATCCTAAGACTCAAAACATTTTTGTTCTAGACTCAACAACGCCAACGATTCGATCAAGCAGGGGGCTCCTAAGTCGGGGATGGCTCTGATTACCAACTTGTAACGCCCACGATGCGGCTATATCTCCCACGTGTCGAGGCACGACTTAGAGGCATAACCGCATAGTGGTTTTGTCGCAAGAAGGGTCATCTTCACACAATCCCATGTAATGAACAAGAATGGGATAAAGAGTTGGCTTACAATCGCCACTTCACACAATACATAAATATATTCATACATCATCCAAAATACAAACATATAGACCGACTACGGTCAAATCCAGATGAAAATAAGACAACCCCAAATGCTAGATCCCCGATCGTCCCAACTGGGCTCCACTACTGATCATCAGGAAAAGACACATAGTAACGACCACGTTCCTCGTCGAACTCCCACTTGAGATCGACGCCATCATCTGCACTGGCATCGTCGGCACCTGCAACTGTTTTGGTAGAATCTGTGAGTCACGAGGACTCAGCAATCTCACACCCGCGAGATCAAGACTATTTAAGCTTATAGGAAAGGATGGTGTAATGAGGTGGGGCTGCAGCAGCAATAAGCATATATGGTGGCTAACTTGCGCAAAAGAGAGCGAGAAGAGAAGCAACGGAACGGTCGTCATCTAGCAATGACCAAGAAGTGATCCTGAACACCTACTTACGTCATACATAACGCAAACCATGTTCACTTCCCGGACTCCGCCGAGAAGAGACCATCACGGCTACACACGCAGTTGATGTATTTTAAATGGGTCAAGTGACAAGTTATCTACAACCGGACATTAACAAATTCCCATCTGCCTCATAACCGCGGGCACGGCTTTCGAAAGATAATACCCTGCAGGGGTGTCCCAACTTAGCCCATCATAAGCTCTCACGGTCAACGAAGGATAAACCTTCTCCCGGAAAGACCCGATCAGTCTCGGAATCCCGGTTTACAAGACATTTCGACAATGGTAAAACAAGACCAGCAAAGCCGCCCGAATGTGCCGACAAATCCCGATAGGAGCTGCACATATCTCGTTCTCAGGGCACACCGGATTGTCCAAGCTTCCGATAGGCCAGCCCAGAGTTGCCCCTGGTGGCCACCGGCGACTGACAGTTTGGACCAATACTCAAAGGAGCACTGGCCCGGGGGTTTAAAATAAAGATGACCCTCGGGCTCTAGAAAACCCGGGGGAAAAAGGCATAGGTCGCAAATGGTAAAACCAAGGTTGGGCCTTGCTGGAGGAGTTCTATTCAAGGCGAACTATCAAGGGGTCCCATAAATCACCCGACCGTGCAAGGAACGCAAACTCAAGGAACATAATCCCGGTATAACAGTAACTAGGGCGGCAAGAGTGGAACAAAACACCAGGCATAAGGCCGAGCCTTCCACCCTTTACCAAATATATATAGATGCATTAATTAAATAAGAGATATTGTGATATCCCAACATATCCATGTTCCAACATGGAACAAACTTCAACTTCACCTGCAACTAGCAACGCTATAAGAGGGGCTGAGCAAAAGCGGTAACATAGCCAAACAACGGTTTGCTAGGATAGGATGGTTAGAGGCTGGCATGGCAAAATGGGAGACATGATATAGCAAGTGATAGGTAGCGGAGCATGGCAATATAGCGAACATCTAGCAAAGCAAAGATAGAAGTGATTTCAAGGGGTGGTCATCTTGCCTGCAAGGTTCTCAGAGTTGTCGAAAGCTTGATCCTCGTAAGCGTACTCAACAGGTTCCTCGTTCACGAACTCGTCTCCCGGATCTACCCAAGACAATAACACAAACAAACGGAACCACAATCAACCACGAGAAATGCGCAAGCAACATGATGCAAAACATGTATGATATGCAAGATATGATATGCGATGCATATGCGTGCTCCGGAAGAAAAATGATGAACATGGCAGTAACTTGGCAAACCAAGCATGCCACTGGAAAGATGGGATGATTTCGGTCAAAATCGATATAAAGATCACCGGAAACGGATGCACGGTTTGCAAATGGCAAGCAAAACAAGAATGACACGAATCTGCGATTAACAGCATGATAGCACTTAAAATACAACAAACAACAATGCTACAACACCCCAACATAGCAACAAAGCATATGGCAGTATTCTATAGGAGATGCTTGACAAAAGATGAACACTGAGCTACGGCTAGATCACAACATATCAAGCTCAAACAAGCATGGCAAAAGTGCAAAAGATAACAGGTTCACAGACTTGGTGAAAAACTGGACATGGCAGAAAACAGCATCAGGTAGCAATGTTCAGAGCATGAAATCAACATGCTACAGGAACTTAACATAGAAAACCAAGGCATTGCAGTGTTCTACTAAATGCACATGACAAAAGTCTCTTACTGACCATAAGCCAAAAAGGACCAGAAGATATGATGGCAAGCATGTGAACATAGCACGTTTCGTTATCAGGTTTCAGACTTAGCAGAAAACAGAGCATGGCAGAAATAATAATATGTAGGCCTCTTTGTGAGCTTGATTCACTCACTACAGAGCAATGCATGACAAAAAAAGAAAACCTACAGCAAGATGGCAAGTTTATGACGCTAACCATGGCAAGAACAAATACATAGCATATATGGATCAACTAGAACAAACTTGGCAAAATTGCATATCATGTTAAGAATCTGCCAGAAATATTTTATAGCAAAAGTAGAGCAAGATTGAGTCATGCTATGGCACTCCATAATTGCAAACGATTGCAGGAATGGAGCAATTACAACTATAGCTACAAAACATCCTTACTGGACATCTCCAAAATATGCATGGATCTCTCTGTAGCATCAAGTTTACATGGAAACAAAATAACAGCAGACAAAGACTTGGAGAAATCACCAAGTCCCTGAAATCAGAAACATTACGGAGCCTACTTTGCATGCTTGTGCTAGTCACCATAGAGATCACAAAAATACATGCACTACACCACTGGAAAGATGGCATGGCATACTTCAAAACACATGTAGAGCTCATGCTCATAAGATGCACAGATTAAATGATACAAAAATGACAAATCTCCAAGTTCTGATAAGAACCAGAGAATAACAGCAACTAGCCCACTTCCAACAGAGATTTGGGCATCAAGATGACCTCTAATGAACATGGTGCAATTGAATAAAATGAAGAGCATCACGAGGCGAACAATTCGACATATTACACGCGCAAATCAGAACTACATGCAAGGAGTTATGGAGCTGTGAACGGAGGCATATGCTGTGAAAATTAAGGACTTGAAGAAATTAGGGGGGGGGGGCGAGAAAGTCAACGCTACATTGACTTGCCGATCGGATCAGGGAGAGAGCTCGGGCTCTGCCCGCCGGCGACGAAGGACAGGAAGGCGAGGCAGGGCGGCGGCCGTAGGGAGGAGGAAGGGGACGTCGACGGCGGCGGCTCCTCGGGCAGCGCGCCCCAGGCGGCGGCGGCGAGCGGGGCACGGCGGCCGGCGGCGGCGACCGGGGCGGCGCGGGAGGCGGCGGGGAAGGACAGCGGAGGCGCGGGCGCTCGGGGCCCGGTCGCGGCGCGGGCGGGCCGGCCTCGGGCCCGGCGGGCCGCGGCGGCGCGGGGACGGCGGCGGTGACGTGGCGGCCCCGGATTGGCTGCAGGCGCGGTGGCGATTTCGTCCGGCGGCGCTGGACGCGTCCGCCCGCGGAGAGGAGTTTTTTTAGGGTTTCGGGGACTGCGAATGTTATTTCGGGATGCTCACATATAAATAGGTAGAGGGAGCTAGGAGGCTCCAAATGAGGTGCGGTTTTCGCCCACACGATCGTGATCGAACGACCTAGAGCATGGAAGAGAGTTTGGTGGGTTTTGGGCTGGTTTTAGAGGGGGTTTTTGCTGGACACACAAATGGACATGACGGATGCCCGGTTAACCATTGGAGTACCAAACGACTTCCAAATGAAACGAAACTTGACCGGTGGTCTCCGGGTGGTATAATAAGGCCACTTGACAAGCCTCGGTCCATTCCGAGAAAGTTTGACACCCGCTCACGAAAGAAAACAAGAGGGGTGCACCGGAGGAGATAGGAGCGCCGGATTGCAAAACGGACAACGGGGAAAATGCTCGGATGCATGAGACGAACACGTATGCAAATGCAATGCACATGATGACATGATATGAAAATGCATGACATGACAAAATGCAAAACGAAAGACAAAACCCGACCACGGAGGGAATATCATAACACATAGCCGAAATGGCAAGAGTCGGAGTTACAAATATGGCAAGTTACATGCGGGGTGTTACAACACTCCACCACTACGAGAGGATCTCGTCCCGAGATCTAGGACTGAAAGAACTCCGGATATTCGGAACGGAGATGGTCCTCGCGTTCCCAGGTGGCTTCCCGGTCGGAATGGTGCGACCACTTCACTTTCAGGAATTTGATTGACTTGTTGCGAGTCTTGCGCTCAGTTTCTTCAAGAATAGCAACGGGGTGCTCATGATAAGACAAATCTTCTTGGAGGTCAATCTCTTCGAAGTTGATAGTGCGCTCAGGCGTCTTGAAGCACTTGCGGAGCTGTGACACGTGGAACACATCGTGCACGTTCGCGAAGTTGGAAGGAAGCTCAAGTTGATAGGCGAGGTCGCCTCTTTTGCCAATGATCTTGAAAGGACCCACGTATCTAGGGGCAAGCTTCCCTTTGATACCGAAGCGACGAGTGCCTTTCATTGGAGAGACGCGGAGGTAGACATGGTCTCCGATCTCGAAAGCCAAATCACGGTGCTTACTATCATAGTAACTCTTCTGGCGCGATTGCGCGGCTTTGAGATTATCACGGATGACTTTACACATTTCTTCAGCTTCAGTGATTAAGTCATTGCCAAGAAGTTGGCGTTCACCAGTCTCTGACCAATTGAGAGGAGTACGACACTTTCTGCCATAGAGAATCTCGAATGGGGCCTTGCCCGAACTCGCTTGGAAACTGTTGTTGTAGGAGAATTCAGCATATGGAAGACAATCTTCCCATTTCATGCCAAAGGAAATGACACAAGCCCTGAGCATATCTTCAAGAATTTGATTGACTCGCTCGACTTGGCCACTAGTTTGAGGATGGAAAGCTGTGCTGAAGCGAATGTTGTGCCCATGGCCTTCTGGAAGGAGTCCCAGAACTTAGAGGTGAAGATGCTTCCACGATCTGAAGAAATCAATTGTGGAATGCCGTGCAAGGAGACAATTCTGGAGGTGTAAAGCTCTGCCAGCTGAGCTGCTGTGATGGATTCTTTGATTGGAAGGAAATGAGCCACTTTAGAAAGCTTGTCGATGACAACGAAGATAGCATCATTTCCGCGCTTGGACTTTGGAAAACCAGTCACGAAGTCCATTTCGATATGATCAAACTTCCATTCTGGGATAGCAAGAGGTTGGAGGAGACCAGCTGGTCGTTGGTGTTCTGCTTTCACTCTTCGACAGACATCACATTCATTCACGAATTGAGCAATTTCTCGCTTCATTCGAGTCCACCAATACGACTGCTTGAGGTCATGATACATCTTCGTACTTCCAGGATGAATGGAAAGGAGAGAATTGTGCGCCTCGTTCATTATGACTTTCCTTAGATCACCTTTAGGAACCACAATCCGGTCCTCGAAGAATAAAGTGTCTCTGTCATCAATGCGATAGCACTTGTATTTGGAAAGACCCTTGTCGATACCACGTTTCACCTTCTTCACCATGGCATCAAGGAGTTGTGCCTCACGAATTTGATCTTCCAAAGTAGGAGAGACTATGAGGTTGGCAAGAAAGCCTTGAGGAACAACTTGGAGATTCAGCTTGCGGAAAGCTTCACAAAGATCCGGTTGGAAAGGCTTGAGGATTAAGCTGTTGCAATAAGCCTTCCTGCTTAAAGCATCTGCAATGACATTGGCCTTGCCTGGAGTATATTCAATACTCGGATTGTACTCTTGAATCATTTCGACCCATCGAGTCTGCCTGAGGTTGAGGTTGGGCTGAGTGAAGATGTACTTTAGACTCTTGTGATCGGTGAAAATGTCCACTTGTCTTCCCAACAAGAGATGTCTCCACGTTATCAATGCATGGACAACTGCCGCCAACTCAAGATCGTGAGTGGGGTAGTTCTTCTCGTTGGGCTTCAACTGACGAGAGGTATAGGCCACAACTTTCTTCTCTTGCATTAACACAGCACCGAGACCTTGGAGAGAAGCATCACAGAAAACTTCAAACGGCTTGGATTCATCAGGAGGAGTCAAGACAGGAGCTGTGACTAGTTTCTCTTTGAGAGTGTTGAAAGCAACGTCACACTCAGGAGACCAGACATACTTCACATGCTTTTGGAGGAGGTTGGAAAGATGCTTTGCAATCTTAGAGAAATTCTCAACGAATCTTCGGCAATAGCTTGCAAGACCAAGAAAACTGCGGAGCTGCTTGACATTCTGAGGAGGTTCCCAATTCACAATTGCGGACACCTTCTCGGGGTTAACAGCGATGCCCTTGGCAGAGATGATGTGACCAAGGAAAAGAACTTCATCGAGCCAAAACTCACATTTGGAGAACTTCGCATAGAATTGATACTCTCTGAGCTTGTTGAGCACCAATCGCAAATGTATGGCATGGTCCTGCTTATTCTTGGAGAAGACCAATATATCATCGAGATACACCAGGACGAATTCATTGGTATAGGGGTTGAAGATGAAATTCATCATCCGAGAGAACACTGGAGGAGCATTGACAAGGCCGAAAGACACGACAGTATATTCATAAGAACCAAAGCTTGTTCTGAATGCTGTCTTGGGAATATCTTCTTCACGAATGCGAATCTGATGATAACCCATACGAAGGTCAAGCTTCGAGAATACTTTAGCACCTTTGAGTTGCTCAAATAGCTCATTGATGTTGGGAAGTGGATACTTGTTCTTGATTGTCTTCTTGTTCAATGGACGGTAGTCGACACAAAGTCGGTCCGTGCCATCCTTCTTCTTGACAAAAAGAACACCACAACCCCATGGAGAAGAACTCGGTCTGATCAAACCCAGACGCTCTTGTTCATCGAGCTGTTTCTTCAATTCCTTCAACTCGTTGGGTCCAAGCTTGTATGGACGCTTGCAAACGGGTTCAGTACCAGGCTCTAGTTCGATAACGAACTCAACTGGCCGATGAGGAGGCATCCCCGAAAGCTCTTCTGGAAAGACATCTTGATACTCACAAACGACTGGAATTTGAGAGATGGCATTCAATTCGCCCTTCTCATTGAGAGAAAAGAACCGAATGGTTTCATCACGAGCGGCATAAATAATCACATCCTCAGAAGAGTGTGTCAACTGAATTTCCCTGGCAGCACAATCAAGTTGAGCTTTGTGCTTAGAAAGCCAGTCCATCCCGAGAATAAGATCAATATCCGAGTCACCAAGAACAATTGGAGAAGACTGAAATTTATAGTCGCCCATCTTGATGGTAACATTCGGAACCATGGAACTTGCATTCATGCATTTGCCCGGAGAGACAACTGCTAACGGTCTAGGCAATCCTTGGAAATGCAATTCATGCTTGGATGCAAAAGGTCTTGATATGAAAGAAAGCGATGCACCAGTATCAAAAAGAACTTTTGCAGGAATATCATTAACAGGAAGATTACCCATTATCACATCAGTAGATTCCTCCGCTTGAGCTGCATTCATCATGTTCACCTTTGCAAACTTTGGATTATGCTTGACCACTGCATTGCTGGAAGATCTGACAGGAGGAGGAGGAGGAAGACGCCTTTTGTTGAGGATATAGACCTTAGAGTCACCCGCCAGGAGGGGCAGGGTTACTCTTCGGATGGTCATTGCCAGAAGCCCGGAGCCAAGTTTCAAGACGATGGGTCAGAGATGAGCTGAGACCCGGATATGGCTTAGGGCCTGTAGTTACAATCATTATTATAGTAGACTTGTAGTATAAGGCAAGTATAGTTTAGAGTCCGAGCCGGACGTTCTTATGAGCCGGCCGGGACTCTAAGAGCTGCTGGGCGTCAACCTCCCTATATAAAGGGACGACCCGGCAGCGGTTAGGGCGACAACAATCTGATCGAGAGCCGGGCATAGCTGTTTAGCTCCCTGGCGATCGTAACCCTAATCAATATCACCTCAAACTGGACGTAGGCTTTTACCTTCACCGTAAGGGGCCGAACCAGTATAAACCCTCGTGTTCCTTGTCCCGCATAACCCCTTCAAGCTTTCTAGTTGCGATGGCTCCACGACTAAGTCCTAGCTCAAGGACATCTGCCGTGACAATTCCACGACAGTTGGCGCCCACCGTGGGGCCAGCGCACGGTGGATTTGAGTTCTTGAAGGGCAGCTTCGAAGGGCTCAAGGGATACGCTGTGGGCCGGATGACCAAGAGTCGTCGCGGCAAGCTCTACATCGACGATGCGGACTGGGGCCCCGACGCCGGCTCAATTGAGTACGGGTACCGGGTCCCCTTTGGCGGAATTCATGTCTTCATTGGCAAGATTGGTAAGCCGGGCCCCGAGCCGGATCTCTGCGCCGATCTCATCGAAACGGCTCAGCGCGCACGACCCGCCCGGGCCCGGCCTGCCTTAAGGCGCGCTTTTGTGGGATGCATCCATGGAGGGCCCTCTGATCCATCCGGGTCTGGTGATGAGGCGGCCGCCGGCTCTGACGGCGAGTCGGCCACTGATGAGTCAAACTCGTTGTACCAACTTCAAGATGGCAGGCTCATGGGTTGTTCCGATGGCGACAGTATTCCGGACCTTTTTGAGCCGCCAAGTCAGGTTGGAGTTTTTATGGCTGGTGCGCAGCCTGTTCAGAACCCCGCTGCTGGATCGGGAAACCCGGTGCCTTCTCCGGCTCAGGTGCTGATGGATCTCACGGACAAGATGACGGCCCTGTTAACCGCCACGGTTGACCCGGCGGATCAAGCTCAGCATGATGCGGAGGTGGCACAGTTAAAATTGGATCTGATAAAAGCTAAAGAGGATCTTGCAGCAGAAGGGAATCAGGCTGGCTGCGGAGCGGGCGGCTCTCGACGCCCGGACTCAGCTGATTCAGGCGCAGTCCTTCCAACTCACGATGGATCAGAACGCGGCCAACGAGGTCATGAGAAGGAGGCATCGGAAGGCCCAGTCTCGACTCCCGCCGGTTTACGATCCACGTAATCTCTTCAACACGCCGGGTGCAGGGTCTAGTAACCCGCCAGGGGTCATTGCGCCCGGGTCTGGACCCCTTATTCAGCCACGAGTGATGGGGCCTCCCCAGGTGCCCCCTGCCCCGCCTCAGTATGTGCCAATACCCCCGGGTCATTATGATAACCCGCTGGAGAACATGGTGGCTGCGGCAGCACGACTGGCGGCTCTCCCCGTTGACGGCGATTCTCCGGCGGCCATCGAAACCCGCCGGGTCAGGGAACTCCTGCAGACGGCACTAGCGCAGCAAGAGGCGTACTCCTACAGCCGCGACAGGATCCACTCGACCCCTCGTCCAGGCCAGAGCCCGAGTTACAGCCGGCACATGGTCTCAGCAACCGGCTCAAGTAATGTCCGACGCCATGACCCGCCCCCTGGCCATGGCCCGGCTCATAATGGAGCCTTCTACGCAGCAGACCAAGCGCGGCAAGAGGCGGAGCAGGCGCCTCAATTGACGGCTTACCAGACCCCCCCGGCTTATCCGACGACGTCCGTTGATGTGGGTATTTCTACCAGGACCGGGGGTGTCCCTTGTTTGGTGCCAGCCATCCGTAATGAACGTCTACCTAAGGACTTCAAGGGCCCTAGGAAGGTGCCTAACTATACAGCGGACTTACAGCCTGCAGCCTGGATTGAGAGTTATGAGATGGCTATGGAATTGCTGGAGGTCAGTGAGGCGGCCATGGCCAAATATTTCACCATGATGTTAGATGGAACTGCCCGCACGTGGTTGAAAGGGCTACCACCGAACTCCATTGGGTCTTGGGCTGAGCTGAAAGCCCGGTTCATTCAAAACTTCAAAGATACCTGCAGGCAGTCTATGTCAATTGTGGATTTGACTAACTGTAAGCAGCAGGAGGGTGAATCCACGACCCATTGGGTTCGCCGGGTCAAGGAGATCATACATTCATCAGATAAGATGGATGCCGGCTCTGCAGTCTTAATGTTGGAACAGAACTGTCGCTTTGTGCCCCTTAAGATGAAGCTCGGGCGGCTCAAGCGCGACTGCACCGATATGGGTACCCTAATGGCGGCTCTTGTCAAGTACGCCGATTCCGATGGTACCAAGGATCCCCCTTCAGACGATGAAAGGGCAGGGAAGGGAAAGAAGAATGGCAACGGCAAGGGTCCTCAGTTTAACCCGGGGAACCAAGGAGGAGGCAAGCGTAAGGCCGATGGCAGCCTAGAGTTTGTAGCCAACGCCAACTCCCAAGGTAATAACCAGCGACGCAAGGGGAGGCCCCCTCCCCGAGGCGGCGGGTCAGGTCCAACGCTGGAGCAGCTGTTAAATGAACCTTGTCCAAGGCATGGCTCTAGAGAGAAGCCAGCGACTCACCTGTGGAAGGATTGCGCGATCATGAAAGCCTTTAAGAGTTACAATGGCCCGGGCGGCGGCTCAGGCGCCGGCGACTTTCATGGTCCGGGCGGCGGCTCAAATTCCGGTCCTTAGAACGGTCAAGGGGGCTTTAATCAACAGTCTGGTCAGGGTCATCAACAGCAGCAGGGGGGTTATCAGACCAACCCAAAGCAGCTTAGCGGTGGACAGTATCATGTGTTCACCACTAGTTTGTGCAAACGAGACGAGAAGTTCACAAGAGGGCTGTTAATGCTGTTGAGCCGGCGGTTCCACGCTACTTGCGGTGGTCTGAGCAGCCTATAGTGTGGAGTAGGGAGGATCACCCTCCCCGGGTGGATAACCCGGGCCACTTGGCCTTAGTGGTGGCTCCTCAGGTGGGAGGTTATAAGTTCACAAAGGTACTCATGGATGGAGGCAGCAGCATCAACATCCTCTATTATGAGACTTTCCGTCGTATGGGGCTGGTCGATAAGAACCTCAGCCAGTCAAACACTATCTTCCATGGTGTGGTACCTGGTAAGTCGGCTTATCCAGTCGGCAAGATCGAATTGGAAGTGGCTTTTGGTGATGAGAACAACTACAGGGTGGAGAAGTTGACCTTTGAGGTGGTCAAGATAAGAAGTCCATACCATGCTATATTTGGACGGCCGGCTTACGCCAAGTTCATGGCACGGCCGTGTTATGTGTACTTACAGCTCAAGATGCCGGGTCACAACGGGACCATTACGGTTCACGGCAGCCGGAAAGTGGCTCTGGAGTGTGAGGAAGGTGACGCGGCTTATGCAGAGTCTGTTTGTGCCACAGAGGAGTTGAAGTTTTATAAAGACAATGTTGACCCAACAGATATGACCTCTCTGAAAAAGCCAACCACGGAGAATGAACCAGCAATGAAATTTAAATCAGCTGATGAGACTAAACTTGTTGATTTTGTTCCAGGTGACTCGTCTCAGCAGTTTAGCATCAGTGCAAATCTGGACCCGAAATACGAAAGCGCGCTCATCGATTTCATCCGTGAGAATAGGGACATCTTCGCGTGGAAACCTTCTGACATGCCAGGTGTACCTAGAGAACTCGCTGAGCACACTCTCAATGTTGATCCAAAATTTAAGCCGGTCAGACAGTTCCTTCGACGGTTTAACGAAGAGAGGCGGAAAGCTATCGGTGAAGAAGTGGCCCGGCTCTTGGCGGCCGGGTTCATGGTTGAAGTTTTTCACCCAGAGTGGTTGGCTAACCCGGTGCTCGTACTCAAGAAGAACGGCAACTGGCGGATGTGTGTGGACTACACGGACTTGAACAAGGCGTGTCTGGCTGATCCTTTTGCTCTCCCCCGTATTGATCAAATCATTGATGCTACGGCAGGTTGTGCACGCTTAAGTTTCTTGGATGCCTATTCCGGGTATCATCAGATTAAGATGGCAGTTAAGGACCAGGAGAAGACGGCGTTCATCACTCCCTTTGGAGCCTTCTGCTATGTGTCTATGCCCTTTGGACTCAAGTGTGCACAGGCGACTTACCAGCGTTGTGTACAGAATTGTCTTCATAAACAGATCGGGCGCAATGTTCACGCTTACGTGGATGATATTGTGGTTAAATCCATCAAGGAGGAAACCCTGATAGATGACTTAAGGGAAACCTTCGATAATCTCCGGGTCTACAAGATGATGCTTAACCCGGCCAAGTGTGTTTTTGGTGTTCCTGCAGGCAAACTATTGGGCTTCTTGGTTTCTGACAGAGGCATTGAGGCTAACCCGGAGAAGATCAAGGCTATCACCTCCCTAGCTAAGCCGGCATGTATAAATGACGTTCAGCGTTTGGCGGGTCGCATCGCTGCTTTAAGCCGGTTTATAAGCCGTTTGGGTGAGAAGGCTATGCCCTTATATCAGTTGATGAAGAAAACTGATAACTTTGTCTGGAATGATGCAGCTAATACCGCTTTTGAGGATTTGAAAAAGCAACTGGCAGAGCCCCCCGTCCTTGCTGCTCCGGTTGATAAGGAGCCCTTGCTACTATATGTGGCGGCAAACGCACGAGCCGTCAGCGTGGCTATTGTGGTGGAGCGCAAGGAGGCGGGTAAGGAGCATCCGGTTCAGCGGCCGGTTTATTATGTCAGCGAGGTGCTCATTGAGTCCAAGCAGCGGTACCCGCATTGGCAGAAGCTCGTATATGGTGTGTTCATGGCGAGCCGGAAGCTCAAGCATTATTTTCAGGGTCATCCCATCACTGTGGTCAGTTCTGCCCCTCTTGGTGATATTATCCAGAACAGAGAGGCTACAGGGAGAATTGCTAAGTGGGCTATAGAACTTGGACCTCATGGCCTCAAATATGTGCCACGCACTGCTGTTAAATCTCAGGCTTTGGTGGATTTCATCAATGATTGGACAGAGTCTCAAGTGCCTGAGCAAAAGCCGGATAACACTTATTGGACTATCCACTTTGATGGGTCCAGACAGTTGGAGGGCTCGGGGGCTGGTGTTGTATTGGCTTCCCCTAAAGGCGATAAGTTCCATTATGTGCTACGGTTGATGTTTCCTTGCACTAACAATGCGGCTGAATACGAGGCTTTGCTCCACGGTCTTCGGGTGGCTAAGGAGATGAGCTTAAGCCGGGTAAGGTGCTTTGGTGACTCAGACTTGGTGGCTCAACAAGTATCAGGCACCTGGGATTCTAAGGATCCTCTCATGGCGGCTTATCGCCGCGAGGTTGATGCCATTGCTGGGCACTTTCAGGGATACCAAGTGGAGCACATTGATCGCAGGAAGAACGAGGCGGCTGATGCTTTAAGCCGGCTAGGCTCTCAGCGAAAGCCGGTGCCGCCTAACACTTTCCTGGATGTCCTGTATAACCCTCGGTTAAGTTGCCTACAGAGGAGGACTTGGCTATCCCTGACCCGGAGGCACGACTGGTGGCGGCTCTTCATGTCATACCAGACTGGACAATGCCATATCTGGCTTATATAACCCGGGGAGAGTTGCCTGAGGATGAAACTCTGGCCAGGCAAATAACCCGGCGGGCTAAGTCAATGATTGTTATCGATGGCGAGTTGCATCATCGCAGTGTTTCAGGGGCATTTCAGCGTTGTATCTCCCCTGAGGAAGGTCAAGAGATCTTGCGCGAGATCCATGAAGGGGATTGTGGCCATCATGCCGGTTCAAAATCTCTTGTGGCCAAGGCTTTCCGTCATGGTTTTTATTGGCTGACGGCTCACGCTGATGCAGAGGACTTGGTCAGTAAATGTGATGGTTGCCAAAGGTTCTCACGACGGGCTCATGTGCCGGCTCAGGAGTTGAGGATGATCCCAATCACTTGGCCCTTTGCGGTCTGGGGGCTTGATATGGTTGGGCCTTTTAAACGGTCCAAGGATAAGAAGACCCACCTCTTGGTGGCCGTTGACAAATTCACGAAGTGGGTGGAGGCTGAGCCAGTTAGCAAGTGCGATGCAGCCACGGCGGTTCAATTTATGAAAAAGGTGATTTTCCGCTTCGGCTTTCCGCACAGCATCATAACTGACAATGGCACCAATCTATCCAAGGGCGCTATGGAAGAGTTTTGTCAACGAGAGCATATCCGACTTGATGTTTCCTCAGTGGCTCATCCCCAATCCAATGGTCAAGCTGAGAGAGCTAACCAGGAGATTCTGAAGGGCATCAAGCCCCGGCTTTTGGTCCCTTTGCAACGGACGCCGGGTTGTTGGGTGGAGGAGTTGCCCTCCGTCTTATGGAGCATCAACACTACTCCTAACAGGTCTACAGGCTTCACGCCTTTCTTCATGGTTTATGGAGCAGAAGCAGTCCTCCCCAGCGACATCCGTCACGATTCACCTCGTGTGGCGGCTTATGTTGAGACGGATAATGAACAGGCGCGCCAAGATGCTCTGGACTTGTTGGACGAACAGCGTGATGTGGCAGCAGCCCGTTCAGCGATTTACCAACAAGACCTGCGCCGTTATCATAGCCGCCGGGTCAAATCCCGGGTCTTCCAGGAAGGCGACCTTGTGCTCCGGCTCATCCAGGATCAAACAGATGCAGACAAGTTATCCCCACCTTGGGAAGGGCCCTTTGTGGTCAGCAAGAACTTGCACAACGGGTCATATTACCTCATTGATATTCGGGAACATAAAGATTCGCGTAAATCTGAGGAGGAGACCCGTCGGCCGTGGAATATAGCTCAGCTTCGGCCTTACTACACTTGAGCTACCGGCTCTCGTGGTGTACATATTTATCTCAGACATGTATATATTATGATAAGCAATAAAGCAGGACCTCTGTCCTTTTTTCTCCTCCAATTATGCGTGTGTTATTTTTTACATGCTGATTTAAAGGAGGATCCGGCTTATGATCGTATTCGAGTCTAGCCGTAAGCAGTAAGGTCACTTGGGGGCTTCCTATTCAAACATGGGTCGTATTCGAACCAAAGAGAACATAGCTGTCGATACCCACTTGATTGGCAAAGTGCCGAGCTCATTGGGAAGTTACCTTTGATCATATTTGAATCACAGTTTAACCCCTCTGAGAACCGACGTGGATCGTATTCGAATCAGCGTCGTTAAACAATTTTAAATCATTTGGGGGCTTCCTATTCAAACATGGGTCGTATTCGAACCAAAGAGAACATAGCTGTCGGTACCCTCTTGATTGGCATCGCCACACCCACTGGGGGCTATATGATCATATCCGAATCTTGGCTTAACCCCTTTTGGGCCGGGTCTCTGGTCGTATTCGAACTGGAAGCCCCTAAGTTCTGATTTATCACAAGTTTACTCTGATTATGACAGTGTGCATGGCCGGGTCTCACTTGCCGGCTTAATTTTGGGTTTATCTTGTTAGTTGAACATCATGGATGTCATCAAGGCAAGTAAATTAGAGTTAAGATGCCAACCGTGCTACCCGGGTTATTTAATCCGGAAGTATGCTTACAGGCCGTTAAGGGTATTATCACGGCTATGTTCAGAGTGTAACTAAGGACCAGTCTTTTTTGATTCATATTCCGGGTTATCCATCTCAAACACCTGATTCTTAGGGTGGTCAGCCGCCTTGAGACTTGTGATTTGCCTTTTTATGCAGATACTTAAAGGCACCTTTTTAAGGTTGAGAAGGACAAAGGGATAATTATGACCCGGAGGAACACCAAAAGGATAACTTCAAGGGATTTTAGCATTCATTACGTGCACGATGGCACGGCAGAGATAAATTGTTACACCTATTCCATTACAAAATTCATCAAGTCCTAAGGATGGAGCGTAGTTCGGTGAGCCGCCAGCCGCTTTATGATGCCTGCTGAGTTGAAGTCCCCGGCTCGTTCCTGTCTTCTGCTCCGGCTGATCCCAGGACCTCGAAGGTTGACGACTTCCAGTTGATGCCGCTGAGAGCTTCGAACTGGGCTTCTTCATCAATTAACCTGGCCGGGTCAATCTCCGGGGTGAAGGTGTGCTGACGAGCCGGAGGAATCAGATTGAGAGCTTCATAGCGAGGGGTTGGAATCCTCTGATTCTCCGCGTTGTACCCCGGCTGATACTTGGTTAAGTCGGTGTCATTCCCGATGATGGTGGCCACCGGGCGTACAGCCTTCACACATGCCGCGAAGTCCTTCGGTCGAAGGCGGTGAGCGTCTTCCTTCAGACTTGGGTAACCCAGGGCGATTGTCTGCCGGGTCTAGCTCCGGCAGGAATGCTTGGCCCGGCTCAGCGCAGGCAATTGCTCCGGCTCTTGCGGCAGCTCGGCGTAGCTCTTGGAATCCGCTGTGGCAGAACAGCGGAGCCGGCGCCAGGACTTCGGCGCCAGATGGTTGGCACCTCGTTGGATAGGGCCACCACAGCTAAGGCACGCTGTGACCCGGTCTTGTAGAGTTTTCCCACCAGGGTGTACACGGCCCTTAACTTGGTGACTACGCTCTGGTGATTGGCACTCCTGGAACCTGTTATAAAAGATCAGATGAAGCCTGGTTGACAGGATGATCAATTAACAATACAGACTTGATGAAAGCCGCGAGGCGGACGCTTACCGAAGAGATAGCAGCCCCTTTGGGAAACTAGCGCTTTAGGCCGGAGTACTCAGCGTGTTTCCAGTGAAGGGCCTTCTCCGCCCTGTCTGCCCGGGTCACGCAGTTGCGGCTTTTTCCTCAGCCCCAGCCTTCCGGCTCAGCATCAAATCGCTTCAGCTTCTCTTGAGCGGCAGAATGCTTGGAGACAAGCTTGGCGTTTGGACCTTCCGGGTCTCCATCTCTTGTGTCTTTAGCCGGCCTTGCAGATCCGCAAGTCCGACTCTAATCTTCTTGCAACAGCCCTGCATAATTTCCAAGGTTATTAACAGTCTTCTATAAGTCCCAGCGCTTTCCAAGCAAAGACACTGTGGCACTTTGGGGGCTTAATGCATATTGAACGTATCTGGTCTACGTACTGCCGGCTTAGTTAAGTAAGCCGGGGACCTAAGTCTACAATATATTAAGTATAAGTTGTCGACTGGGGGCTAGCATGACAAGGATCACATGCAGAAGTAAGAAGACCAGCAGAAGGATACTCAGATTTTTGTTGGGATCTGGTTGACCATGGGCGATCTCGGCGTCCGGGCCTCTTGTGACTTGGTTGATGTAGCCAGAGACGAGCTCTCCAATCTCAAGTTCTGTTTGTAGCGGGAAAGGTTCCAGATTCCACCTGGTGGGGCTGCAGCAACTCCCCTTCGCGGAGCATTTTGGCCAGCACGGTCGGGCGGCCCCGGCTCAACATTACTCCGTCCGGTGTAATTACCACGGCCGGGTCGTTCATCTTGGTGGGGCGAGCCCGGAGGCCTCCGGCTTAACCGACGCTTTCGGTCGTTTGTCTTAGGTAGTCGGGGGCAGGGCGTCAGGCGCCGTGTCCATGGGAATGGTGGCTTCGAGGGCGGAGGCACTGGCGGCTCTTGAGCCGTCGCCTCCGGCTCAGGCAAAGTCCGCACTCGGCTGACCTGGTCTTCTTTGCTTCTTTTGGTGAGCTTTGCCTGGGGCACTTGGAAAAGGCCAGAAATGTTAGGCATACAAAGGAGTAAATACGACAGATAATGTAAGGAGATTGTTATTACCCGGGTGCAGTCTTGAAGGCCGGCAGATCTTGACTGCATGGAGTCACCCGAAGAGGGGGAGGTCTCCTGATAATTGGAGTCAGAAGAGTTGAGTGGCTGACGGATGACACCCGCCAACGGATGAAAAGGGTACAGGTGGGAAAAAACCTCAGTACGACGCTTCCTGGTTGCGTCGGGTAACCCGGCGGAGAGGTCGGTGTCTTTGCGGGCCCGGGTGTGACGCCGACTTTCGTGAACCTGCTGCTTCAAAAGAAATTGAGGGTCTTGATGAGCTAATGGATGTGAAAAGCTTACTTTCCGGGTTACTCTTCGGACTTTCAGCTGTGGCAAAGGCTCCGAGTCGGAGGAAAGTGACATTACCTCTTCAACCACCGGGTTACTGGCGCCGGTGTCATCCTATCAGTGAGCAAATGTTGATAAGGTGGACAGCAACAAACAACAAATATGGCAAGAGTTTAATGGTTTAAGGGTTACCTCTGACTCGGAGCTGTCGCTTAATTGCAGTAGCTCCGAAGGAGTGGGTCTGCTTCCCTTTTTGCGAGGGGCGGCTTTCTTGGCGGCTTTCTTCGCCTTCCTGGCCTTCTTGGCCGCCTCATGGTCATACTTGACCCGCCAGAATTTATCATCAGCCTGAGAAATACAGCAAGGAATTCTTAAAATGGTTCAGATCGAGGTGACAGGCAAAAGAAGTTGAAAGGTTAAAGTCAGCGGCTTACCGCTGGGGCTGGATTGATCTTGCAGAAGGGGGCTAGCCCGGTTCTTCCGCAATCTGCCAAGCTCTCATTTAGAAGAGCCTTGGTCTCTTCCTCGGCAATGTCTTCGGGAAGATCATTGCGACTGTGCCTCTGCGGGTCATCCTTTCGCCCGGTGTACTCACACATTAAGCCGGGGCGGCGACTTAATGGGATCACCCGCCATGAGATCCAGACCCGGACCAGTTCAATTCCGTTCAGACCGTTGCCTAGCAGGGCCTTGATCTTATTGATCGTTGGAAGCAGAGGCTGGCGTTCCGCGGCAGTCGGTTTGTCGGATAGCGGATGAGTCGGCTCTAGGCGCGTTGGGCGAAAGCCGGGCAGCGGATTCTCATCAGCCGGGGACGTATCTTGGCAGTAGAACCAAGTCATATTCCAGTCCTTAGGGTGGCTCGGCGGCTCTGCGTAAGGGAACAGACAGTCCCTACGCCGCTGGATGGAGATGCCGCCTAATTCCAGACTTGACCCGTTGGCACACTCATTTTGGCGGTTTAAATAAAACAGCTCTCTGAAGAGCAGCAGACTCGGCTCTTCTCCAAGATACACTTCGCAAAAGACTTGGAAGTTGTAGATGTTAGATACGGAGTTGGGTCCTATATCCTGAGGCCGAAGGTCAAAGAAGTTGAGCACGTCCCGGAAGAATTTTGAGCCGGGCGGTGCGAAGCCCCGGCTCATATGGTCCGCAAAGATTACTACCTCCCCGTCCCTCGGCTGTGGTCTTTCTTCTGACGGATCAGGGGCACGGTAGGACATCACTTCCTTCTTGGGCAGATATCCGGACTTAACAAAGTTGGCCAGGGTCTCGTCAGTGACGTTGGATCTCATCCAGTTGCAAGTGATGGGAGCCTTGGGAGGCATGGTGAAGGTTGGTGGTCTATGATAAAGAGAAAAGTATCCGGGTTAATTATAAGCCGGAGAACTATTGTTCAAACTAAGGTGGTGGCTTATGAAGGGGACTAATGATATATATTCAGATACAGTGGGTTATCTAAGCCGTAGGGGCATTCAGAATAAGTTGGTCATCTACGGCTTACCACAGTTAAGCCGGAGGATTCTACAGAGCGTGGTTCTCTTTAAACCGGAAAGTTCTACGGCGCGTGTTTTCTTTAAATCGGAAATATAAGCCGCCAAGATTCAAGGGCTGCAGTTTTTGCTAAGTGTGGTAAAACAGGTTTCACATATTGCAGTAACTTTTTTGGATCAAAATAGTCGGGTGAAATGAAAATTTTCTAGACCTAAAAAACAGAGGCAGGAGAAGTTCTTGAGGTGGAACATGGTTCTTATGCAGTAAAAGGAGATCTACTGGTTATTGAATGAGGCTTAAACAGCTACCGCCACAGTTCTATGCAAGGTTAAAGATCAACCTAAGTACAGTGGCTAACAAGAACTACCGAGGTTGTGGCCAATGGCCGATGAACGCGAAGAAACAGACGAAACCCTACAGTGAGATCTATGTGACAGGGCAAAGGAGACTCACCCGGAGTTGGAGAAGAGCGGAGGGGGTCGCCGTTCCGTGTATCTGGGTCCGGATCAAGGGTGATGCAGCGGCCGGGTTGATGAAGACCAGGGGCCGCGACCGGCGGCGGGCAGTGGCGGAGCTCGGCAGAGGGAGCGACGACGCGAGGAGGAAGAAGAGAGCGTGAGAAGAGCAAGTTGGGCCCGGGCCTATTTAATAAGGCCGAAGTCATAAGTAGGCGCGAGATTCAAGGAGACCCGGCGTGGTTATCTCCCCCTCACGACGCCTCGATTTTTTGGAATGACAGTAAAAGCAAAGATCCGTTGCGGATCTGGCGGAGTAAAAATTGGACTTAATGGAGGATGACGTCACGGCGGATTATCCGGAGTCCAGAGGATGACGTCAGTCCGGGTTATGGCCTTCACATGATTGGTAAGCCGGAGATTTTCTCTGTCGGCAGAGTTGAAGATTGACACGAGCCGGCTCAAGTCAATCTGGGCCTAATGTTGAGGATATAGACCTTAGAGTCACCCGCCAGGAGGGGCCGGGTTACTCTTCGGATGGTCATTGCCAGAAGCCCGGAGCCAAGTTTCAAGACGATGGGCCAGAGATGGGCTGAGACCCGGATATGGCTTAGGGCCTGTAGTTACAATCATTATTATAGTAGACTTGTAGTATAAGGCAAGTATAGTTTAGAGTCCGAGCCGGCCGGGACTCTAAGAGCTGCTGGGCGTCAGCCTCCCTATATAAAGGGACGACCCGGCAGCGGTTCGAGGGCGAGAACAACCTGATCGAGAGCCGGGATAGCTGCTTAGCTCCCTGGCGATCGTAACCCTAATCAATATCACCTTAAACTGGACGTAGGCTTTTACCTTCACCGTAAGGGGCCGAACCAGTATAAACCCTCGTGTTCCTTGTCCCGCATAACCCCTTCAAGCTTCCTGGTTGCGATGGCTCCACGACTAAGTCCTAGCTCGAGGACATCTGCCGTGACAATTCCACGACACCTTTGGTTGAAGCACTTGTTAGCATAGTGACCTTTCTGCTGACACTTGTTGCAAGTCACCTCTGAGAGTGGACGGTGATAAGGAGCATTGGACTTTGGAGCTTGATTCTGAGACTTGTTCTGATAGCCAGAGTTGGAAGAGTTGGAAGAACCATGGCCACCTTTGTTCTTCTGCTGATAAGGCTGACGAAACGGAGGAGGAGGAGGCAACCAGAACTTCTGTTGCTTAGCTGTCACAAGTGAGGAAGAAGAAGACTGAACTACGTCTCTGACTCTCTTCTTAGAAGCCTCACACTTGAGCTGAGCAGCCTCTTGCTTCAGTGCCATATTGTAGAATTGATCAAACTGAGTAGGCTCCACAAAAACGAGAGCTAACTGCAGATCCTCTTTAAGGCCACCTCTGAAGTGATAGATCATGCTCTTTCATCAGGAACGTCTTGTTTAGCGAAGCGAGCAAGTTTCTGAAACTGGATGTTGTATTGATACACAGACATGTTGCCTTGCTTGAGATTGCGGAACTCCTCACGCTTGCTCTCAACAACACTTTGTGGAATGTGGTGCGCTTTGAAGTCCCGACAAAAGTCAGTCCAAGTGATCACACGACCTCCTCTGGAATCTTTGTATTGTTGATACCAATCAGCAGCTTGGTCCTTGAGCTGGAAAGAAGCGAACTTGACATAGTCCTCAGGCCTGACATTGCTACATTCAAAATGCTTGTTGATGTCCACGAGCCAATCATCGGCATCCGTGGCCTCGGCACAGTAGCTGAAAGACTTGGGCTGATTTGCGAGAAACTGGTTGAGAGTAGCAAAGTGAAACTGATTGTTGCCTTGATTGCCTTGATTGCCTTGCCCTTGAGTACATTCTTGCAAGAGTTGCAGAATCATCTGAGCATTGGCGTTGGTGGCTGCCATGATAGCTTGCCATGCCTCCGGAGGTGGAGGTGGTGGCGGAGGGTTCGCTTGACTCCCTTCATTGCGATCCGGATTCTGACGCGTTGGCGGAGCCATCCTGAAGAGGGTGACATCCGTTAGCATCTTGATAGACAAATAGATAAGTAGAATCAACGGATAGAAATTGCAACATATAGTCTTCACAATAAACATTCGAACGAAGATGAACGAATGAATTCCATAGTAATTCATCACAGTTCCATAAGTTGAGAAGCCACTTGAAAAAGATATGGAATCAACATATGACTTCGAAGCAACTCGAATACCACAATACAAAATAAAACAAAGTATTGGCTTGCAGAATAAGCCGGAACAAACATATGATAGATATTTCGTCCGAAGTTTTCGTGGTGGGGCCCACACGGGCTCAATCATACAGTACCATCATGTACAAGGCTGTGCACATGACATACGAAGCGTCCCCGAGTTGGCATAGCCATGGACTCTTTAAGACACTACGAGACCACTGTAAAATCAACCGTGTACAGGCGGACCACTAGACGTCGAACCCCAATCTAATATCATGCGTCTGTCGGAAAGATATCCTAAGGCCACTTGAATTCCCACTTATAAACTCCCGAAACTTTCTGGTTATGCAATCTGGTGTTGGGGATACAGGGGACACAAAATATATCACCCAAACTAGCAATCCCTAGATCCAGCTGTATCCATCCGTCAACACATAACCAAGAAACCTTCGGAAATCGTTTACCTCAACCTTCGAAAAACATCCGTTATACAAGTTATGGCAATACTCCCGAACTCCCGCCCCAGTACTGGGTGGCGTCGAGGTGATCTCACCAACAACTGCATAAAAGAGATTTCAATGTCGGCAAAACTCAGGTATTCCAGAACTGCAACGATAAAATTGTGACGACAACACCTCGGAGCTCAACTCCCCGGGACACTGCCACAACCCCTAAATGTCAGGAGGCACCAAGAACAATGTTCTCGTCACAAAACCATCGGAACGATTCCAAGATACCCGCGTGATCGTAATTTTTTTTTAGTGAAATTTGAGGAGAGAATAGTCAAAACTTCTACGTCAGGAGACCTCACCAGAGCGACGAAGGGACTGAGGAGTAAAAAGAATCCTACTCTCCGATATATATAATCCTAAGACTCAAAACATTTTTGTTCTAGACTCAACAACGCCAGTGATTCGATCAAGCAGGGGGCTCCTAAGTCGGGGATGGCTCTGATTACCAACTTGTAACGCCCACGATGCGGCTATATCTCCCCCGTGTCGAGGCATGACTTAGAGGCATAACCGCATAGTGGTTTTGTCGCAAGAAGGGTCATCTTCACACAATCCCATGTAATGAACAAGAATAGGATAAAGAGTTGGCTTACAATCGCCACTTCACACAATACATGAATATTATTCATACATCATCCAAAATACAAACATATAGACCGACTACGGTCAAGATCCAGATGAAAATAAGACAACCCCAAATGCTAGATCCCCGATCGTCCCAACTGGGCTCCACTACTGATCATCAGGAAAAGACACATAGTAACGACCACGTTCCTCGTCGAACTCCCACTTGAGATTGACGCCATCATCTGCACTGGCATCGTCGGCACCTGCAACTGTTTTGGTAGAATCTGTGAGTCACGAGGACTCAGCAATCTCACACCCGCGAGATCAAGACTATTTAAGCTCATAGGAAAGGATGGTGTAATGAAGTGGAGCTGCAGCGGCAATAAGCATATATGGTGGCTAACTTGCGCAAAAGAGAGCGAGAAGAGAAGCAACGGAACGGTCGTCATCTAGCAATGACCAAGAAGTGATCCTGAACACCTACTTACGTCATACATAACTCAAACCGTGTTCACTTCCCGGACTCCGCTGAGAAGAGACCATCACGGCTACACACGCAGTTGATGTATTTTAAATGGGTCAAGTGACAAGTTATCTACAACCGGACATTAACAAATTCCCATCTGCCTCATAACCGCGGGCATGGCTTTCGAAAGATAATACCCTGCAGGGGTGTCCCAACTTAGCCCATCATAAGCTCTCACGGTCAACGAAGGATAAACCTTCTCCCGGAAAGACCCGATCAGTCTCGGAATCCCGGTTTATAAGACATTTCGACAATGGTAAAACAAGACCAGCAAAGCCGCCCGAATGTGCCGACAAATCCCGATAGGAGCTGCACATATCGCGTTCTCAGGGCACACCGGATTGTCCAAGCTTCTGATAGGCCAGCCCAGAGTTGCCCCTGGTGGCCACCGGCGACTGCAGTTTGGACCAATACTCAGAGGAGCACTGGCCCGGGGTTTAAAATAAAGATGACTCTCGGGCTCTAGAAAACCGGGGGAAAAAGGCATAGGTCGCAAATGGTAAAACCAAGGTTGGGCCTTGCTGGAGGAGTTTTATTCAAGGCGAACTGTCAAGGGGGTCCCATAAATCACCCGACCGTGTAAGGAACGCAAACTCAAGGAACATAATCCCGGTATAACAGTAACTAGGGTGGCAAGAGTGGAACAAAACACCAGGCATAAGGCCGAGCCTTCCACCCTTTACCAAATATATATAGATGCATTAATTAAATAAGAGATATTGTGATATCCCAACATATCCATGTTCCAACATGGAACAAACTTCAACTTCACCTGCAACTAGCAACGCTATAAGAGGGGCTGAGCAAAAGCGGTAACATAGCCAAACAACGGTTTGCTAGGATAGGATGGTTAGAGGCTGGCATGGCAAAATGGGAGACATGATATAGCAAGTGATAGGTAGCGGAGCATGGCAATAGAGCGAACATCTAGCAAAGCAAAGATAGAAGTGATTTCGAGGGGTGGTCATCTTGCTTGCAAGGTTCCCAGAGTTGTCGAAAGCTTGATCCTCGTAAGCGTACTCAACAGGTTCCTCGTTCACGAACTCGTCTCCTGGCTCTACCCAAGACAAGAACACAAACAAACGGAACCACAATCAACCACGAGAAATGCGCAAGCAACATGATGCAAAACATGTATGATATGCAAGATATGATATGCGATGCATATGCGTGGTCCGGAAGGAAAATGATGAACATGGCAGTAGCTTGGCAAACCAAGCATGCCACTGGAAAGATGGGATGATTTCGGTCGAAATCGATATAAAGATCACCGGAAACGGATGCACGGTTTGCAAATGGCAAGCAAAACAAGAATGACACGAATCTGCGATTAACAGCATGATAGCACTTAAAATGCAATAAACAACAATGCTACAGCACCCCAACATAGCAAAAAAAGCATATGGAAGTAATCTACAGGAGACGCTTGAAAAAAGATGAACACTGAGCTACGTTTAGATCACAACATATCAAGCCCAAACAAGCATGGCAAAAGTGCAAAAGATAACAGGTTCACAGACTTGGTGAAAAACTGGACATGGCAGAAAACAGCATCAGGTAGCAATGTTCAGAGCACGAAATCAACATGCTACAGGAACTTAAAATAGCAAAACAAGGCATGGTAGTGTTCTACTAAATGCACAAGACAAAAGTCTCTTACTGACCATAAGCCAAAAAGGACCAGAAGATATGATGGCAAGCATGTGAACATAGCAAGTTTCGTTATCAGGTTTCAGACTTAGCAGAAAACAGAGCATGGCAGAAATAATAATATGTAGGCCTCTTTGTGAGCTTGATGCACTCACTACAGAGCAATGCATGACAAAACTACCATACCTACAGCAAGATGGCATGTTTATGAAAATATCCATGGCAAGAACAAGAGCATAGCATGGATCAACTACAACAAGCTTGGCAAAATTGCATATCATGTTAAGAATCTGCCAGAAATATTTTATAGCAAAAGTAGAGCAATATTGAGTCATTCTATGTCACTCCATAATTGCAAACAATTGCAGGAAATGGATCAATTATAACTATAGCTACAAAACATCCTTACTGAACATCTCCAAAATATGTATGGATCTCTCTGTAGCATCAAGTTTACATGGAAACAAAATAACAGCAGACAAAGACTTGGAGAAATCACTAAGTCCCTGAAATCAGAAACATTACGGAGCCTACTTTGCATGCTTGTGCTAGTCACCATAGAGATCACAAAATTACATGGACTATACCACTGGAAAGATGGCATGGCATACTTCAAAACACATGTAGAGCTCATGCTCATAAGATGCACAGATTAAATGATACAAAAATGACAAATATCCAAGTTCTGATAAGAACCAGCGAATAACAGCAACTAGCCCTCTTCCAACAGAGATTTGGGCATCAAGATAACCTCTAATGAACATGGTGCAATTGAACAAAATGAAGAGCATCACTAGGCAAACAATTCGACATATTACACGCGCAAATCGGAGCTACATGCAAGGAGTTATGGAGCTGTGAACAGAGGCATATGCTGTGAAAATTAAGGACTTGAGAGAAATTAGGGGGGGCGAGAAAGTCAACGCTACAGTGACTTGCCGATCGGATCTGGGAGAGAGCTCGGGCTCTGCCCACCGGCGACGAAGGAGAGGAAGGCGAGGCGGGGCGGCGGCCGTAGGGAGGAGGAAGGGGACGTCGACGGCGGCGGCTCCTCGGGCAGCGCGCCCCGGGCGGCGGCGGCGCACGAGAACGGCGGCGGCGAGCGGGGCACGGCAGCCGGCGGCGGCGACCGCGGCGGCGCGGGAGGCGGCGGGGAAGGACGGCGGAGGCGCGGGCGCTCGGGGCCCGGTCGCGGCGCGGGCGTGCCGGCCTCGGGCCCGGCGGGCCGCGGCGGCGCGGGGACGGCGGCGGCGACGTGGCGGCCCCGGATTGGCTGCAGGCGCGGTGGCGATTTCGTCCGGCGGCGCTGGACGCGTCCTCCCGCGGAGAGGAGTTTTTTTAGGGTTTCGGGGACTGCGAATGTTATTTCGGGATGCTCACATATAAATAGGTAGAGGGAGCTAGGAGGCTCCAAATGAGGTGCGGTTGTCGCCCACACGATCGTGATCGAACGACCTAGAGCATGGAAGAGAGTTTGGTGGGTTTTGGGCTGGTTTTAGAGGGGGTTTTTGCTGGACACACAAATGGACATGACGGATGCCCGGTTAACCGTTGGAGTACCAAACGACTTCCAAATGAAACGAAACTTGACCGGTGGTCTCCGGGTGGTATAATAAGGCCACTTGACAAGCCTCGGTCCATTCCGAGAAAGTTTGACACCCGCTCACGAAAGAAAACAAGAGGGATGCGCCGGAGGAGATAGGAGCGCCGGATTGCAAAACGGACAACAGGGAAAATGTTCGGATGCATGAGACGAACACGTATGCAAATGCAATGCACATGATGACATGATATGAAAATGCATGGCATGACAAAATGCAAAACGAAAGACAAAACCCGACCACGGAGGGAATATCATAACACATAGACGGAAATGGCAAGAGTCGGAGTTACAAATATGGCAAGTTACATGCGGGGTGTTACAAGTAAACTTTGCGCTTGGCTGTTCGCCTCTTCGGGAAGTGCAACAATAATAGTACTAATAGTATAGTGTATGCTTCTAGCAATCTGACACCGAATTAATTATTGCACGTCCACCGCCTGAGCGAAGGATAGCTTGCATTAGTCAAAAGTTTCTCCTTGTCCTGCGAGCCACCGCGCGCAAGCTTCTCCCGTCCTGCAAGCTTCTCCTCGTTCGGCAAGTTGATGAGACACAGCAAAGTAATGCTAGTCCATACTGCCTCCTCTTCGGTTAATATGGCTTAATTTCAAATGAGATAAATACACTGTCTGTCACTGTATATTTGTAAAAATACAGTCAGTGGACTTCATAATACGCTCATTGCGCTCAATATATACATTTTCCAGTGTTTATACGGTCACTAGCTCACCATGGCTTAGTATGTGTGTGCATGCACGTGTAGGTGAGCACTTGAGCGTGACCGTGTGTGTTCCGTCGTGTGCTCGGACATGCATGCATTAGGGCATTGCACGCGTTTTTGCGTCCATGTGTACGTGTGACTGTTGCATACACGTAGGGGGAGTACGTGTAGGGGCCACTAAAGGAGTAGGCAAATCACACAGTAAGTTAGTCGGAAGAAGCAACCATCATTTCACTCTTCAATGACTCGTACGCAATATAAAATGGTTGATATGGAGAGAAAAAGAAAGCCACTATATATACACTAGCAGCAGCCTAAGCTACAAGCCTGCTTGCTTGGGTTGCTCTCTTCACAGGCATAGAACGACGGTAGCCACACCGCTGGTCACATATCCGGCCTGATCCCGCAGCTGAGCGAAGGGAACATTGTTCTGCGTAGACGCGGTCGACATCGGCGAGGGAGATAATCCACAGTCGATGCGTCCCAATCGGGGGTCACCGCGGTATGGGCCGATGCCCCGTCCCAACCGCCCTTCTAGCTACAGCCCGACGTCCCAGGTAGTCCATCTTTCCTTTTGGAGCCGGCTTGCTCCACTGCCGCAGCTCCCCACGTAGCTCCAGCTCCATGTCGATCTTTCTCTACTTCTACCGGCTTCTACTTGTGATGAGTTTATGTCTCATGAACTAGTGCCAGTACTATTATTCTAATCAGACTTCTTCAATATCTTTGCCATTAGGGATGCTCAGCTCGATTTTAGTGGAACTGCAAAAAAGCATCGTATGATCCGAGGGTGCCAGCCGTCTTTCCTTCGACAGGTTCTACCTAGACAGGAAATTAAATCCTGTTTAGGGTTAGGGTTTAAGTCGTAGTGACCCCATCAGTAGTTTTTCTTTCGTACATGCTCTCACAACTTTTGTCTTTAATTGTGAAGTAAATATTGGCTATGATCTGTGAATCATTGAGATGCATCAGCATGCATGTTAGTTTTCCTTTGTATTTGATGGAATGTTGTAACGGGGCAACCTTGGAGTAGGAATGAAAATGGAGTGGAAAGTTTCCGGTTTTCCGGAGAAAAAATGGAAACGGAGAGAAACCAACATTTCGTTTCGTTGGATCGCGCCATCGAGCAAACCAACGTTTAAATCACGTATGTCGCGTTCGTGTCTCACCCTCCTCCATGGCTCGACCCCACACGGTCACTCGGCATGCCACTCACCGCAAACCGAGTATACGATAACTTTCCCGCATGCTTGTCGATGGATCGCGCCATGGAGTACTAGTACTACTGGAAGAGATTGACGAGTTGGGGGAGGACAGCTAGCTGTAGCACGGACTCCCAAGAACTTTTTACATGCATGTTGTGGCCGGCTATTGCGACCTTTGAACGCAGAGCAGTCGCGTGCACCAGGAAGCGGCGCGAGCGACGCTCTCTTGGCCGGTGCGCCGCTTCAATGCCGGCGCCAGTGAGAGGTCGCGTCCGCTCTGGCCGAGCATGAATGCGGCACTGAGCGTTTTGGGCGGGAAGCACGCGCGGGTGATGAAGAGGGTTCGGGTTGGTCAGGAGCGGCCGTGGCAGCGGTTCGGACGCCCGCAAACAAGAGATGCTATACGTTAATATTGCCGCATATATAATTAACAACGTAATAATGTGCCAGCTGGACAAATATGATTGGAGATGGAGATGGAAATGGAATTTTACGTAAACATGGATATGCATGTCTATGTCTATGTGTGTGTGCGCGACGACTCTCGCGACCTGGAAGCGGGGGCGTGTTTTTGATCGAGTTTTCTTTCTTGGTACGTTAAAAAATTGTCCGCCAGTTTTCGTTTCTTTTTTCTGGGAACGCGCGTATTCTATTTAAAACCACTGCTATGGAGAGATTGTTTTACTCCATTATAGCCTCTTGTTGATAGAGTTTCTCGCGTCTCGCTCTCTCACCCTCTCCATATCAAAACAAGATGACAGTGTCCACACTATCTCTCTCCTCACCGGTGGTCACTGATCCGGCCGAATCCCATCCGCTGCGGGAGGTGAGGAGGTGCAGCGTTGACGTTGTCGCCGTCGGCGATGGAGGAAGCCGATGCGCACCGTCTTCTCGGAGCCGGCGCTGGCGCAGACGAAGGTCCTTCGCACCCTTGTTCGCTGTCGTCGTGTGGGTAGATCCCGCCCGCCCGCCTAAGCAACATCTCGCCCACCTGAGATATAACTTCTTGTACTGGTCGCGAACGTCTACGTGCATACTGGTCGATGTAGAGGCGCGCACGTGTCGTAGTAGAGGCGCGCACGTAGCATGTACACGTACGTACAGCGGCCAGGGTGCAAGAAAGTAAATACGACCACATACGTACATACGGGCGGGGTCTCGAATGCCTACTCGCGCGTATGTATGGCCAGGGATCGTGTACATGGCTGGGTCGGAACAGAGAAACAGCGTCGTCGTCGTGTTCATGGGGTGCCAACCGGCTGGGTCGGAAGGGAATGCATCGTCGTGTTCATCGGGAGGGCTTGGACGGAACAACCGATGGAAACGAGGCCTGACGTACCGCAGAACGGAGGAAACGGCCTTGTGTTCGACCAGCCACATTCGAAACGGGATCCTGTTCATCGGGAGGGGTCTGGCGTACCGCAAAATGGAGGAAACGGACCTCCTACGGTCGAAACGGGGGTCCTGTTGATCGGGAGGGGTGTGGCGTACCGCAAAACGGAGGAAACGGACTTGTGTTGGAGCGCTACGGTCAAAACGGGGGTCCTATTCATCGGGAGGGGTGTGGCGTACCGCAAAACGGGACTCCACGGGATACTGTTCATCTCCACCGTTGACCCCCTCCAGCATCCACGGGCTACTGTTCATCCACCGTCGACCTCCTCCAGCCTCCACCTGCGACTGTTCATCCACGGGCTCCTGTTCATCCAGCCTCCACCGCGCACTACTCCACCGGCTACTGTTCAACCAGCCCTCTCCACGGGCTCCTGTTCAACCACCCCTCCACGGGCTACTGTTCATCCAGCCCTCCACTGTCTACTGTTCATCCTGCCCTCCACGGGGTGGTCCTGTTCATCTAGCCCTCCACGGGGTCCTGTTCATCCAGCCCCAACCGGCTCGATCGATCGGGGTCATGTTCATCTAGAGGCAACACCACGGGGTCCTGTTCATCCACCCCCACCGGGAACTGTTCATCCAAACCCCCCCAGCAACGCTCACTGTTCACCCAGAGGCAGCATCGATTGGCTTCAGTTAGCAGCAGTAGCGAAGGAATCGCTCGATCGGGTTCAGTTAACAGCCATCGATCGATCGCTCGGGTTCAGTAACGCGTAGCCTGCAGTGCAATCGCTCGGGTTCAATTAGAGCCCAACGCCTCACTCGGGTTCAGTTAGAGCCCAATGCCTCGCACCCACGCGCGTGCGTGTACGAGAGAAACACGCATCGCTCAGCCCCGGCCACCCACCGTAACCGGGAACACCTCGATATTTTCCTCGCCCTCACTTCTACCACGGTTTTTTCCGTAATGGACGGCCCAAAGAATGTCATGCAGCTGCGTCTCTGGCCTGCCCAGGATGAAAAGCCCATTTTCTATCATGATTTTTTGTCATAGAAGTAGGACCCCACCACATCTATGATGATACCGTGTTTTGTCACAATTATTGTCATAGAAGTGTCATAAGTATGACAGAAAAAATTCGTTCGGCCCAAAATGTCACAGATGTGTCTTTTTTTTGTAGTGAGAGGTGGAGTGCCTCTTTAATAAAAATAAACAAGTTTTCCCCGGCAGGATATCCTGCCGGCACCCTCTTTGTCTGTCGGAGAACTACATCTGTCGGGGAACAGACAAAGGGGCCAGCCCCCCGCCAGTTCCTTTTTATCAAAGGCTACTGCGACCATCCTGACTCAAGCAACGTTCGAGTCATGGATGGGAGCACCTAAGTTTCAAAAAGAGAGGCGAGGTTTTCTAATGCAAAGTTATAGCCTTACAGAACACTAATGGACAAGAGGTAAACTTATCTGTTTGGCTTGCCAGGGATCGCTGTGCCGTGCAATCTTCTCATCCTTTGTTGAAGCCAAGTTCACGGCAAGAACCTGCAACTCCATGTAGATGAGAATGAATGCAGGATGCAATCCTATCTATATGCATATGCAAATGCTCATGAAATGCTTATGTAGTGATCTGGGTGTCCTTGTGCATGCATGCAATCTTAGTTGGGGCCCCCCTACAACGCTTCTTTATTTTCTCTTACACGGGGTCATCGCCCCGGCTTTGTACAAGGGGTTACATGCAGCTGAGGCAAGGTCTGTACAAAAGGGTGGCTGCCGGACAGTGCCCGGTAGCCTCGCGCCTTACGGGTAGTTCTTATGGAGATGGTCAATGTTCCATGAGTTTTGCAACTGAGTGCCATCCCCGGTCTCCAGACGGATTGCGCCAGGTCTGGTGACTCGTACCACCTGGTAAGGGCCTTCTCACTTCGGTGACAGCTTGTTTGTACCCTTGGCGGACTGAACGCGCCTAAGGACAAGGTCACCTTCCTCAAAACACCGGGCACGAACCCTGCAGCTGTGATAGCGACGCAGGGCTTGCTGGTAGCATGTAGCATGCGTAGCAGCCTGGAGACGGTTCTCCTCGAGTAGCACAGCGTCGTCACTCCGGTGTTGATCTTGCGCTACTTCATCATACGCAAGCACTCGAGGGGACCCATAAATGAGTTCTATGGGGATAACTGCTTCTGCCCCGTAGACCAGGGAGAAGGGAGTCTGCCTAGTAGCTTGGCTAGGTGTTGTTCTGAGGGACCAGAGAACTACCGGCAGCTCCTCGATCCACCGCCTACCATGCTTCTGTAGCGTATCGAAAGTTCTTGTCTTGAGTCGATGAAGCACTTCAGCGTTCGCCCTCTCAGCTTGTCTATTGCTCTAGGGGTGTGCCACAGAAGCGAATGAGATCTTGCATCCGAGGGCATGAACGTATTGCATGAAGGCGTGGCTCGTGAACTGGGTGTCGTTGTCAGTGATGATCCTTGCCGGAACTCCGAAACGACACTCCAATTCTTTCAAGAACTTGATAGCTGACTGAGCAGTCACCTTTCTCACGACAGTCACTTCCAGCCACTTTGTAAACTTGTCGATGGCAACGAACAAGAATTCAAAGCCCCCGATTGCTCGGGGGAAGGGGGCGAGGATATCGAGCCCCCGAGACCGAAAATGGCCATGATAGAGGGATTGTCTGAATGGCTTGGGCAGGCAGGTGTGTTCTCTTGGAATGGAACTGGCAGGCTTCACATGTCGTGACGAGCTCAACTACACCTTGGAGGGCTGTGGGCCAATAGAATCCTTGCCGGAATGCTTTCCCAACTAATGCCCTTGATCCAATGTGTGAGCCGCACATTCCTTTGTGAATCTCAGCCAGCAGTTCCTTTCCATCTTCCCGACGAACACACTTCAATTTCACACCGTTGGGCCTCCTTCTGTACAGAGTGTCATCGATAAATTGATACATACTGGCCCTCCGGGCTACTTTCTCAACTTCATCTTGGTCGCCGGGAAGTTCTCCGGTTTGGAGGAAGCGGACGATGTGCCTTGCCCAAGTTGGAGCCCGGGGCTCGGCAACGAGGACTAGCGGCACCTCCTCTGTTGTGGGAGCACTAGCCTCGTTCACGGGGTCCATAGGCCCGACTGGACGGGGTGGTCGAACAGGCTGTGAGGAGTTATTTCCAGTAGGGTCTCTGCCGGGAGCAGACGACTCGACCGGGAGAGGCTTACCGTAGTCCAACTTCTCCTTTTCCAGGCCATTGTAGCTGGTGATACGGAGGGCTGAGAGAGATGGAGAACAAAAGTTCCTGGTTCCACAGGAAGCTTCTGCGCAGCACACTTTGACAGGTGATCAGCTATGCTATTTCCCGCACGGGGTACGTGCTCTGTTAGCAACCCATCCAAGTGCTCCTCCAATCTCCTCACTTCCTCGACGTATGCTTCCATCAATGGGCTTTGATAATCCTTGTTGACTTGTCTCACCACAAGCTATGAATCTCCTCAAATGATCAACTTCTTAATTCCCAATTCTGCCGCAATCCTGGTCCCGGCAAGGAGCCCTTCATACTCAGCTGTATTGTTGGTGGCTTCTTCTCGGGCAAAGTGCATTTGGACGACGTACTTCAAGTGCTCCCCGGAGGGGGAAACAAGAAGCACGCCAGCCCCTGCACCTTGTAGGGAAAAAGCACCATCAAAATACATAATCCATTCTTGGGGTGATTCCTTGACGGGGAGAGCTGTTTCTGTCACTTCCTCACCAGGGGTTGGCGTCCATTTTGCAATAAACTCTGCCAGTGCCCTGCTCTGAATAGTTGATGTGCTCTCAAACTTCAAACGAAAGCTGGATAACTCCAAATCCCACTCCACTATTCTGCCGGTGGCCTCAGGGTTTCGGAGTATCCTTTGCAACGGAAAACGAGTGACAACCGTGATCTCATGGGCTTGGAAGTAGTGGCGCAGTTTCCTTGAGGCCATGATGAGGCCAAAGATCAACTTTTGCACGCCAGACTACCTCGATCTAGCCCCTTGGAACAAGGAGCTGACGAAGTATACTGGGTTCTGCACCACTTTCTTCCTTGCCGCGTCCTTGGGGTTGCTCTCGTTGCCGTGCTCACTGCTGTCCTGATCCTTTTCTGACTTTGCCGTGATCTGGCCACTTTCTGCCTCATCCACTTCTCGTTGTGCTACCAAGGCCGCACTGACCACTTGGTTGGTTGCTGCCAAGTAAAGCAATAACGGCTCTTGGGGTTTGGGTGCAACCAAGGTACGCACACATGATAGGTAGGCCTTCAATTCCTGCAGAGCTGCATCTGCTTCCGGGGTCCACTTCATAGGCCCTGCTTTCTTCAAAATTTTAAAGAACGGTAGGGCACGCTCGGCAGACATGGAAATGAATCTGCTTAGCGAAGCAACGCATCCCGTCAAGCGCCTTACATCCTTAATTGTCCTTGGTGCTTGGATCTGCTCAATGGCCTTGATCTTGTCGGGGTTAGCTTCGATCCCCCGATGGGACACGAAGAATCCAAGTAGCTTCTGGAGGGAACACCAAATACACACTTCTCCGGGTTAAGCTTCAAGTTGATCTTTCGTAAATTAGCAAATGTATCTTCCAAATCCTGGATAAGGGTGGTCTTATCCTTGGTTTGGACCATGATGTCATCCATATGGGCTTCTATATTTCTTTGCAAGTGTGGCTCAAAACCAATCTGGACTCCTCTTGCAAAAGTGGACCCGACACTCTTTAATCCGAAAGGCATGCGGACAAAACAGTAGGTACCACATGGAGTGATAAACGATGTCTTCTCCTCATCTTCTTTGGACATTAAGATCTGGTGATATCCGGAGTATGCATCCAGAAAGGAGAGCAAATCACAACCTGAAGTGGAATCCACGATCTAGTCGATGCACGGCAAGGGCAATGGGTCCTTTGAGATCTGTGAAATCAATGCAAAGCCTCAATTTCCCATTCGCCTTCCAGACCACCACTAGGTTTGCCAACCACGTAGGGTGCAGTACTCCTCTGACCAAACCAGCTGCCTCTAGTTTCTGGATTTCCTTGGCAATGAACTGCTGCCGCTCTGCCGAAGTTATTGGCATTGGGTAGCCTCATCTGCCCCCATGGCATTTCAAGACATCGGGGCCAACTGCGCCCCTCAAACCTCCATGCGTGACCACCGCCTTCTAGAGGCCGGCTGGTCCAAACGGCCGGCTCCCGGAAGGCGGCGGACCCCAGAAGACGGCCACGAAGCGGGCCGCCTCCTAGCAGGCGGCTCCAAGCACCCTCAAAGTCTGTGCCCTCTTGGGCACGACGGGATGGGGCATGGCTACATCGAAGCCTGCCACCCCCGAATCCAGGGCGGGTCATGGCCACAGTGCACCGTACCAGCCGGAGATCTCCTGTGCGGCGCAGCACTATGGCCCCTCCGCCCATGACATCACCCAAGTCAGAAGGGCCATGCCCCCACGACGGGCTGTCGGTACGGCCCGCAAGCAGCGGGCCCTACCTGCCAGCGAGAAGCGAGAGGGCAGCAAGCCTGGCCAGCCGACCAAGGGGGAGGGCGGCACCCAGAAGGCGGCCCTCCCCCTTCCTAGGAGTTTGTGCCCCATTAACCAGAAGAGACGGGGAATGGCTACAGTGAACGCCCGCCAGGCGGCGGGACTGTAGCCATGCCTTCCCCGACAAAGCAAGCGTCATTGAGGCACGGCTACAGTAACAAGCAGCTGGCAGGACCCGCAAGCGGCGGGCGCGGCCTGTCGGCCAAGTACAAGACAGCCAGCGGGGCCCACCAGTCAGCGGGCCCCACCAGCCAGCGGAGAAGCTGGCCAGAAGAGACACTGACGGCCACGCCTACGCCCGGCCGGTTTACCATTGCACCCCTGGGGGTAGGCCTATATAAACCCCAGGGCACCCATGCAAAGGGTTAAGACCCTTAGACTACACAACCAAATACTTAGAGAGAGGAGAGAGTTAGCCTTGCCCTTCTTCCTCCTCTAGCAAACAGCTCATGGAGCAACTTGTAGCTACTTGTTGAGATAGTGATCATGCGGAGACCCTACAGAGCAGGACTAGGGGTGTTATCTCCTAGGAGAGCCCCGAACCTGGGTAAAGTTCATCAGTGTACATTTCTACGCCTCATGCCGCTTCCTGGCACCGGCTACATCTTACTATCCCCCACCATGATAAGCCACCCGTTGGCTTATGTCGCACCAAAACCCCGACATTTGGCGCCCACCGTGGGGCCTGGTGCACCGTCGTTCGGAGATCTGTTCTGGACGAGAACCCTCTTCCTTCCTGCCGAGCGCAGCCAGCCTGGCACGCCAGACGGCGTTTGCGCCGACGCACTGCATGGCGCGGAGGTCGCCTGCGCGGCGAGCTGCCCTGCTGACCTTGTTGGCGAGATCTGCCTCTCCGATGGGCCTGCATCCGACGCAGGCACAGATGGCCCCGAGAGCCACATCGTCAGCCTCCTCGACCAGCTCCACATCGCCAACGAGCCGGCCATCGACTTGGAGTCGGTTGGCTCCACCGACCCGATGCTTGTCGACTCCGACACGGCATCCCTCGATGCGTTCCCCACCAACGTGGTGGTCGTTGATGATCCTCTCCCTCGCGCCGACAGTGGAGGCGGCACCGTCACAGAGGTGCTCGTCGTCAGCCACGATGGAGCTTCCGGTGACGGTGCCCGAGATCCGCTCGAGGCGGCGCTATGAGACCGGTTTGCACCCATTGCAGAAGACGCCGACGCCGAGACGCTGGGAGCCTGCCACGTCCAGCTTGTCGAGAGCGCCAAGAAGCTAGCCGGCATGAGACGCCTTTCGGAGGCTTACCAGCGCGAGATGGACCACGCTGTTGGCGGCACGCCGGCTCCTGGTGGGCCCAGCCGCATTGGCATGGTCCGGCAGCATGGCGCAGCCATTGCCAACATGTTCGGGGCAGACCGCCCGTTCTACGCCACGCCCATGGAGAACATACGAGCTGCCCAGGCGGCAGCAGATGAGCTGGACAACCTCGAGGGCGACGAGCATCGCCACATGACGGAGCGCGTCCAGCGGCTCATTGACACGGCTGCCGAGCAGCAAGAAGCCGGCTGCCACACCGAGGCACCCAACCGGCGGAATGACGATCCCGCCTCCCCGCCGAGAGCATGGCGCGACGTCCCGGACGCCGACTGGTGGCGCCCGCGGACCACGAGACAAGGAGCTGGTTGCAAGCCGCAGTCGGACACGCATCACCATCGAGCGCGACCAAGACGGCCGCCCAAGAGCAGTGGAACGACGCGACGACTGTCCGCCTCCCCCTCCTCCCCGCAGGGAGAGGCACACCTCCCCCCGCGTGTTGACCACCCGACACTCGGCGACCGCCATGGCCGCCGAGAAGGAGTGGGAGAGAACGATGCCCGCCACCGGATCGACCGCCTCAACCGATCCCTGGCGCTAGAAGAAGAAGATGCGCTGGGCCCGCCTTGCTTCGGCCCCCACATCCATGATGAGCCTTTCCCCAAGGGGTTCACGCTCCCAAGAGATACGCCCAAGTACACCGGCTCCGTGAAGCCGGAGGACTGGCTGGTCGACTACTCCACGGCCGTCAGCATAGCGAACGGCAACAAGCGCGTTGCCGTGAAGTATGTTCTGCTCATGCTCCAGGGCACCGCCCGGACATGGCTGAACAGCCTGAAGCCCCGCAGCATCAATAGTTGGGTAGATTTTACTGAAGCTTTCGTCCGCAACTTCACCAGCACATACAAACGGCCGCCCAAGCCCTGCCAGCTCTCCTTGTGCGTCCAAGGCCCCACCGAATCAACTCGCGACTACCTCACGCATTGGGTCAAGCTGCGCAACTCTTGTGAAGGTGTCCACGAGGTGCAGGCCATCGAGTACTTCACAGCCGGGTGCAGAGAAGGCACCCTGCTCAAACACCAACTTCTCTGCGATGAGCCAGCAACCCTCGACGAGCTGCTGATCATAGCAGACAAGTACGCCACGGCCGACTCCTCCATGAAGACGGAGATTCAAGTTGATGCATCCGGCAAAGTGACTCTGGCTAGTGACACCAGTCGGCGTCAGCAGCAAAGCGATAACAAGCGCAAGGCGCCACAGCCGGCTCCCACCAGCCGGCAAGTGGCGACAGTTGAAGACCAGCAGCCGGAGGGGCAGCCTGCTCCCAAACGTCAGAGAGGCGGCAAGCCAAATTGGTTGCCCGCCTTCTCCTATGAGCAAACCCTTGATGCACCCTACAAATTTCACAGCGGCGCGAAGCCGTCCAACCACACCACTTGGAAGTGTCACTGGCTCACCCGAATCGCCAAGGGCGAAGGATTGCTGCCTCCTCCACCTGCCGGCCAGCCGCCGCCGCCTCCTCCTCCGCAGCAGGTGGCCCGGCCAGTAGTTGCCATCCAAGACAAGTACCTAGAAGAGCAAGGAGCCTACGTCGTCTTCACCAGTGTGGCTGACGATAGGCACAGCCGACGCCAACAGTCTCGAGAAGTGAATGTTGTAGCCTCTGAAGCCCCAGACTTCATGCATTGGTCAGAGAAGCCGATCAGTTGGAGCCGAGCGGACCACCCGGAAGTGATGCCTTCCCGGGGTTCCTACGCTCTGGTGTTGGACGCTACCTTTGCTACAGAGAGAAGAGCAGCTCGCTTTTCCCGAGTCCTGATAGATAGCGGTAGCAGCATCAACATCTTGTACCGTGACACCATGGAGAATTTGAACATCAAGCCGAAGCATCTCCTGCCCAGTTGGACTGTCTTCCATGGCATAGTTCCAGGCCTTTCTCACTCGCCAAGTGGCAAGATCAAGATAGATGTCCTCTTTGGGGACAAAGATCATTTCCGCCGAGAGCACGTCTGGTTTGAAGTAGTTGACCTTGAGAGCCCTTACCATGCACTGCTTGGCCGACCTGCCTTGGCCAAATTCATGGTGGTGCCACACTATGCTTACCTCAAGATAAAGATGCCAAGCACCAAAGGGGTTATTACCATCTCCGGAGATTACCAGAAGTCGTTCGCCTGTGCGGCCGCTAGCAGTCGGCTGGCCGAGTCCCTTGTGATCGCTGCCGGGAAGCGGCTCCTTGACCGAGTTGTGGCCATGGCCGGCAAGCAACCGGACATGTCCCCTGATCCCAAGGTAGGAGTCAGAAGCTGAAGGTTCCTTCAAGCCGGCCAAGGAGACAAAGAACATACCGTTGGACCCAGAGCAGCTGGAGAGGTACGGTGCCATAGGTGCAAACCTTGACAGCAAGTATGAAAGCGAGCTCGTCGATTTCCTCTGTGAGAATCGGGACATCTTTGCATGGTCTCCCAAAGACATGCCGGGTGTTCCGATGGATCTCGCCGAGCACAAGCTCCACGTCTGACCTGATGCCAAACCGGTCAAGCAGCCCCTCCGCCGCCTGTCGGAGGAGAAGAGAAGAATTGTTGGTGAAGAGATAGCCCAGCTCCTAGCAGCCGGCTTCATTATGGAAGTATTCTATCCAGATTGACTGGCCAACCCAGTCCTTGTACTAAAGAAGAACAACAAGTGGCGCATGTGTATTGATTATACCAGCCTCAACAAAGCTTGCCCCAAAGATCCATTTGCCTTGCCAAGGATTGACCAAGTGATAGACTCCACAGCCAGATGCGAGCTGTTGAGTTTTTTGGATGCATATTGAGGGTACCACCAGATCAAATTGAACCCGGTTGATAGGCCGAAGACCTCTTTCATCACGCCATTCGGAGCCTTCTGCTACCTGACAACGACGTTCGGCTTGAGGAATGCCGACGCCACGTTCCAGCATTGCATGCAGAAGTGCCTCCTCAAGTAGCTCGGCAGAAACGCCCACGTCTATGTGGACGATGTTGTGGGGAAGACGGAGAAGCGAGGGTCCCTCCTAGAATATCTCAAGGAGACTTTTGAAAATCTGCGCCGATTTCAGATCAAGCTCAACCCAGAGAAGTGCGTGTTCGGAGTACCAGCCGGCCGGCTCCTCGGATTCCTAGTCTCCAAACATGGCATCGTGTGCAACCGTGTGAAGATCAAGGCCATCGAGAGAATGGAGAAGCCTACCCGACTGAGAGATGTCCAAAAGTTCACCGGCTGCCTGGCGTCCATCAGCCGTTTCATCAGTCGGCTAGGCGAGAAGGCACTTCCCCTGTACCAGCTCCTGAAGAAAACCACTCACTTCGAGTGGAATGACAAGGCGGATGAGGATTTTCTCCAGCTCAAGAAGATGTTGACCACGCCGACTGTCCCAGCCGCGCCGGCTGCTATGGAGCCCATTCTCCTCTACATCGCCGCCACCAGCCGGGTTGTCAGCACAATCATAGTAGTTGAGCGCAAGGAAGACGGCAAGGTTCTGCCGGTTCAGTGACCGGTGTATTATCTGAGTGAAGTGTTGTCGGCTTCCAAGCAAAACTACCCCCACTACCAGAAGATGTGCTACGGCGTGCACTTTACCACAAAGAAGTTAAAGCCATATTTTCAAGAGCACCCCATCACGGTTGTTTGCACTGCTCCGCTTGCTGAGATCATAGGCAACCGAGATGCTTCAGGCCGAGTGGCCAAATGGGCTATTGAGTTGGCTCCCCACACCATCTTCTACCAGCCTCGCACCACCATCAAGTCCCAAGCGCTGGCCAACTTCCTCGTCGACTGGGCCGAGACCCAGTACCTGCCGCCAGCGCCGGACTCCACCCATTGGCGGATGCACTTCGATGGTTCGAAGATGCGCACCGGTTTGGGAGCCGGCATCGTCCTCACCTCTCCCAAAGGCAACAAGCTCAGATACACACTGCAAATCCATTTTGCCGCCTCCAACGATGAGGCCGAGTACGAGGCACTAGTATACGGACTCCAGCTTGCCAAAGAGCTCGGCATTCACCGGATTCTGTGCTACGGTGACTCCGACTTGGGGGTCTAGCAGTCGTCTGGCGACTGGGACACCAAGGATGCAAACATGGCAAGCTACCGCTTCCTCGTCCAACAACTCACGCATATTTTGAAGGGTGCGAGTTCCTTCACGTGCCACGAAACGACAACGAGCCAGCCGATACCCTGGCATGAATCGGCTCCACCCGTCAAGCAATACCAGCCGGCGTCTCCCTCCAGTGCCTCTGCAAGCCATCGATGAAGCCTTCTCCAGAATCAGACTCTATCTTCGTGCCAGCTGCTCCTGAAACAGTCGGATACGACTCAAAGGCTGCAGCAGTCGGCCCGGGGACTTTGGCAGGCCGCTCGGGGACTGTAGCAGTCGCACTCGGCCCGGGGACTTCAGATCCCGGCCCAGAGACTGCAGCAGTCGGCTCGGGGACTTCAACAACACAACAAGCGGTGGCCAACTCCAACCCGCCACCTCCCAACCCAACCGCCCTCGTACAAGTGGCCATAGTGGCGGTAGAAGAAATTCAAGGACCATCATGGGCGGAGCCCATCCTCAAGTTTCTGGTGAACAAAGAGCTGCCAACCGACGAGATCTCGGCCCGACAGGTCCAATGTCGGGTAGCAGCATACACCATCGTCAACAGGGAACTTGTGAGGTGCAGTGTCACTGGTGTGTACCGGCGCTGCATAGAGCCAGAGAAGGGCCAAGCAATCCTCAAGGATATCCACCAAGGCGAGTGTGGCCACCACGCAGCCTCAAGATCACTCGTGGACAAAGCTTTTTGCCACGGTTTCTTTTGGCCGACTGCTCTAGAAGACGCCAAAGACTTGGTCAAGAAATGCAAAGGGTGCCAGAAGTTCAGTTCCAAGCAACATCTACCGGCTTCTGCACTCAAGACCATTCCCCTTGCCTGGCCTTTTGCCGTCTGGGGACTGGACATCGTGGGACCATTCAAGACAGCACGCGGCGGCATGACTCATCTGCTCGTCGCCGTGGACAAATTCACCAACTGGATAGAAGCAAAGCCAATCAAGAAGCTGAACGGTCTGACTGCTGTGACTTTCATCGCAGACATCACCACTCGATACGGCGTACCACACAACATCATCACCGACAATGGCACAAATTTCGCCAAAGGCGCCTTGGCCCGTTTCTGTGCGACGCAGGGCATCCGACTAGACTTAGCGTCCGTTGCCCACCCATAGTCAAAAGGCCAGGTTGAGCGAGCAAACGGCCTCATTTTGTCCGGAATCAAGCCCCGACTGGTCGAGCCTCTGGAGCGTTCGGCCGGCTGCTGGCTCGACGAGCTGCCGGCTGTCCTCTGGAGTCTACGCACCACTCCGAACAAGTCAACTGGCTTCACACCCTTCTTCCTTGTATATGGTGCCGAGACTGTCATCCCAACTGACATCAAGTTCGACTCACCTCGCGTCACCGTGTACATGGAGGCGGAGGCAAAGGAAGCACGAGAAGACGGCGTCGATCTGCTGGAAGAGGGCCGACTGTTGGCACTCAGTCGGTCCGCCATCTACCAGCAGAGTCTACGCCGATACCACAGCCGGAAGGTCAAGCCAAGATCCTTCCAAGAGGGAGACCTTGTGCTCCGGCTGATCCAGCGAACAGCCGGCTAACACAAGCTCTCGGCCCCTTGGGAAGGCCCTTTCATCATCAGCAAAGCCTTGGGCAACGACTCCTACTACATGATCGATGCCCAGAAGCCCAGGGCGTGCAAGAGGGACGACTCCGGCAAGGAAACGGAGCGCCCATGGAATGCAAATCTCCTTCGAAGATTTTACAGTTGATGTAGTATGTACCATGCTACCTTTTGTATTAAGTACGAAGACTTCGGGCCCTCGAGGAGCACTCAAGGGCTACCCCTTTTTATCTATATGATAAGTATTATGCCTATGAATGTGTTATTTCATTCCTCCGCCTGAAACCGGGTTCGACTAGTCGGCCCGGGGGCTTGCCGCCTTCTACTATGTCAGTGTTTCCTGCAGTCGGACAAGTAATGTGTAGGCACCTAAGCCCTCTCTTGCCACAAGCCACAGCTTGCAGAGCGGTTGTTCGCTTGGCAAGAGTTAAAGGCAAGAAACAATGCTCGCATGAAAAATGTCTAAGGATCAAAGCATCTACATCGGACAAGCCGACCCTTCGCCTCACCGACCGGCTGCTGAGCAGCCGGCCAGCCAGCTTCCTACTTAGCTTGCAACGTTCCAATCGGCCAAAGTACTTGTCCGCCCACAATGGTGAAATACTTGACCAGGCTGCAGTTCGCAGAGCGGCTGTCCGGCTGGCAAGTAGGAAACCGTGGGAGGGTGGCAAAGGAAAAAAGCCAAGGAATAAAAAGCAAGAAAAGTCGGAACTCGGCAAAAGCACAGCTTGTGCATGAAATAATTTACATACCAATAGGCCATCGGCCAATATTCAACATAGTTTGAGCACACCCCGCGGGTGGAATTGTGCAAATTTAACAAAAGTTTGTTGAGAAGATTACTAAGCAGGAAAAGCTACGATAAATCGGAGGCCTAGACCAAAGGGGCAGCAGGCGAGTTTGGCAGATTGGTGGAGTCGGGGGCGCCGGCTGGTCGAGTAGTCGGTTGGCGAGTCTCGGCTTGGCCGCTTTCAGCAACAGTCGGCGTGCTTGCACGTGGCTCGGTGTTGGAGGCGCGGTCGAGTTGAGGCTGGCCGTCCGCTCCGACTTCCAGCGCGCCGTCTACATCATCCTCGTCTTCCTCGTCTTCCCCTTCGTCGCTGGAGGCGATCTCCTCTGCCGAGTCTTCGCCATCATCCTGGTTCAGTCCGAACCACTCTGGCGGTGCCTCGACGCCGTTCTCGTTCAACTCAGGGACGAAGTCGCCGGTGTTGGCGTACTCGGCGATCACTGCCGCGCGGATAGTGAGGTCGCGCTCCACCGCTGCCAGCTCGGCGCTGGCTTCCTGCCGAAACGTGGCCAACTGGGCTAGATCTAGCCCAGGATACCATGCCTTGGAGAACTCCAAGGCCCGCCGCGCTCCTGCTCGGGCCGCAGAGCCCTTCCACGCCTCAAGACGGCCGGCGGCCACTTCCAACCAGTCAGCGGTCCGACTGGGCGTGCGTGGGGCTTGCTTGTATGGCCAGAGGGCGGAGACTGCCTGAGCCCCAACGCGCGGCATCCGATGGAGCATCCGGTGGGCTAGCTGGAGACGAGCTTGAATGCTCAGGAGCTGCTCTCCAAGGGTCCGAGGGGCGTCGGCAGCAATCTCCGTGCCTCCCGCCCTTCGCTCCTCACGGCGAGCCTCAATGGCCCGGTTGACGGCGGCAGAATGGCTAGGGAAGAAGTCTGCACAAGCAAACAATAAGTCAGGAGTCAGAAGCTAGAAGCCGGCTCGCTCGACAAGCCGGCAGTTGGGAAAAGAGAAGAAAGCTCGCCGTGGACTATGTGTTCGATCTGGCCGTAACCAGCGGTCAGTGCCGCCTCCGTCTCAGCCCAACCAGTGCGCTCGGTCTCGAACTCGGCCAGGAGCTTGGCCTCATTGTCCTCCGCCTGCTTCCGGGCCGCCTTGTGAAGCTCCGCCTGGTCCTTCAGTTCCTTGGCCAGGCGATCGTGCTCCTGGGCCACCATGTTGCACTCGTCCTCCTTGGCACCCAGTGCGGTGTTGGCTTTGCCCAGTTGCTGCTGCAAGACGGCATCGGTTCCTGCAAGGACAAGAAAGAGAAGATATCAACAATCAAGAAGGAAGAAAAGAAGTTACCGGAAGATCCGACCCGACTGCTCAGCAGTCGGCTCGCATCTCGGGGACTACAGCCCGCGGGTGTTGTGGTAATCCTGCAACAAAGCAACAGAAAAAGAAGTGATCCAGAGCTCAGAACCCACTATGAAGTTCCAGGCCACCTGCTCAGCAGCCGGCCCAGAACTCGGGGACTACACTCAGTGGGTGCGCTGGCGCGCCCCCACCGAAGATTACAAGAATCAAAAGCAAGAGGCGAGTCACATACCCGGACGGTGGCCCGCGTCTTCATGAACGCCTTCATGCATTGCAAGAGGGTGGCAGCTTCGGCCTTGAAATCGGCCTGAACATCTTGTGCCGCCTTGATCAAGGCACTCGTCCCGCCCCCGTGCACCCATTCTGCCGGCGCGGCTCTGGTTGCATCGGCTTCAGGGGTCGATGAGCTGGCGCTCTCGACCTCCATCGGCCTCGGCGCCGATGCCGCCTTCTCCATCCGACGGCGCACTGGAGTGCGGGCCGTAGGAGCCGAGCGCACCACCAGCTTGCCTCCGGCTGGCGTCACCAATGGGGCGGCCGGCTGGCTGCCCTGCGCATTCGCAGTCGCCGGTTGCGAAGGCAGTTCCACCTCTGGCAAGATGACGTCGCCGCCTTCCCTCTCCATGACCGGCTGCTCATCGCCGGCTCCCCCAGACGGCACCAATGGCGCGGAGCGCAGGGGGTGATGAGCTACGGGATCTGTGGGCGTGCGGCATCCTCCGCCCCTCCCTTGGCCGCGACGTCGGCTTGGTCCTTGGCCGCCGCTTCCGCGTTCGCTTGCGCCCCCTTGGCTGCGGCCGCCTTGTCGGCCTCCGCCTTCCTGGCGGCGGCTTCCTTCTCCTCCCGCACCTCTCGTGCGTTCCTCTCATGCGCCTCCCGGAGATCGGCGGCCGGGTCTATACGGTGGTTGTTGGTGGAGCCCTCCGCCATCCTGACGACTGAGGCCGAGGTCGACCGCTCAAGAGAGAGCGGGGCCCCGCTCAAGAGAAGGGTGGGAAGGAGACTCAGAAGGAGTCGGCAAGGTAAAAGAATAAAAGAAGACACAAGAAAGGCTGAGGACTTACGCCGACACCGTCGGAGGCTGCTTGGGGGCCTTCTGGAACTTGGTCGCCTTCTCGGCGGCCTCAAGTCGCTTGGTCGCGGCAGCCGTGTCCTTGGCCGCGGCGGCCGAGTGCTTGGGCCTCTTGGGATGACTGCCAAACAGTAGCACGCCTCGGCGCTTCGGCCCACCACCTGGTGCGGTCGGTGCGGCTGAGGAGCTTGTGCCCGCCCTGTCAGAAGGCGGCGGGCGGCGGGGCGGCTCCTCCTCCTCTTCCTCCTCCTCGTCATCATCCCACCAGTCTTCCTCGCCTCCTCCTCCTCCGAAGCTGCCTGCTCCACCACCACCGCCTATGGCGTCGTCCTCCAGGGCGGCCGCCCCCAAGTCGGGGTCCGCCACGTCACTCGCGTCCCGGTCCGGCATGAAGTCGACGTTGGCCTCCAGCTGGAGGGGGGGGGACCTGCATCATGGTCGAGCTAGTCAGCCGGCAAGGGAGAAGCCAGCAAGAGAGAGGCCGGCAAGAGAGAACCTGGCCAAAGAGAACCCGGCAAGAGAAAAGTAAAAGAGCCGAGAGCTTACCATAGGCGGCGGATCTGCGCGGGAGTACGGCCGCTTGCCGAACTGCCACCCCTCCGGCTCGAGCTTGAGGTTGACAATCTCGTTCACCAGATAGGCCACCTCGGCAGTCGGCATCTCCTTGGTGCACATCCGGCATGGGTCGCGATGCCCACTCATCTGGCTTATGATCTGGGGCCGGCCTTGGAGCGGGAGGACTCGGCGCACCACGAAGGCAAGCAGCAAGTCGACCGCCTTGAGGCCCTCCGACTCCTTCATCACCTTGAGGCGGGCAATGGCGGCGGAGGCGTCGGGCGACAGCGGCTTCGGCTTGAAGCTCCAGTTGGTGTGGAGCTCGGCAGGTGGACGGGCCACGTACTCCGGCAGGTTGATGAAATCGATCGCCGGGTTGACGTTCTTCACGTAGAAATACGACTTCTGCCACATCTTCACTGACTGTATCAGCTTGATGGCCAGGAAGGCGTTTCTAGCACCCGGACGTCGCACGGAGATGAAAGCGCCATACTGAGCCGCCTCCTCCCTCGCGGTGGTGCCAAGCTTGGTGTAGAAGAATGCTCCCCAAAGCTCGAGGGTGGGGAGGATGCCGAGGTACCCCTCGCAGAGGGTGACGAAGGCCGACAGCAGCACCACCGTCTTTGGTGTGAGGTGGTGCGGCTGCAGTCGGTAGAAGGCGAGGAACAAGCGGAGGAAGCCGCTCGCCGGTAGGCCGAAACCACGGAGGAAGTGCAAGTGGAAGATGACGTGCTCGCCTTCCTCCGGCGCCGGCGAGATCTCGTCGGCGGGCACCATGCGCGTCTTGATGTAGCCTGCACCGGGCAGCCGCCACATGTCACGGAGGAAGGTGAGATGGTCCTCATGGACGTTGGAGCCGTCCCAGTCACCGGAGCGCTCCATGACGGCCCGAGCTCGACGAGGACGAACGGCGGCGACGGGCGCGCAAACTCTCCATGAAGCAGAGAGAGGGTTTGAGGAGGAGAAGCTCGAAGGCGACGGCGAGCCGCGGCAGCACTTCGACGAAGCGCGAGTGCGGCGGCGGCGAAGAAGAGGCAAAAGCGAGAGGAGGCAAGGGAGAGGAGAGCGCGCGTGCCTTTGCCGCTCCCCTCCTCCCCCGATTTATAGCCCCTAGCTGCGAAGCCGAGGGGGCGGGGGGTGGGATTAACTACGCCCACGTCCCCACAACCCTACATTTACCGCGCGGTAAAGGCGCATGGTAACGTCGCGTGGGATCCCAACCACCCCGCCTCGGCCGCAGCGGATCCACACGCGCGCCGAGGCCTGGTAGTGGCGGGCCCGGCCTATGGCATGTCCCGTCATGCTCGTGGGCTGGCAGGCCGGCCTGGCTGGCCGATGCCGCATGGCGCGCGAGCGGCGGGCGGCAAGCCTAGATGCCTAGCTAGCGTGCCACCTGGTTCCCGCCTTGACAGTTCAAAATCCATCAGGCGGCCGTCTGCCACGTCCAGCTCCTAGCAGTCGGCATACCATAATACATACGAGATGAGCGACAAGGCTACACAGAGTTGGAAGCTGCTGGGGCACCCCGCCTCGTCAGCTGCAACGACCCACCAGCTTCGGGGACTACTGTCGGAGTTATTGGCCATGGGTAGCCTCATCTGCCCCCCATGGCATTTCAAGACATCGGGGCCAACTGCGCCCCTCAAACCTCCATGCGTGACCGCCGCCTTCTTGAGGCCGGCTGGTCCAAACGGCCGGCTGCCGGAAGGCGGCGGACCCTAGAAGACGGCCACGAAGCAGGCCGCCTCCTAGCAGGTGGCCTCCAGAGAGGCCGGCTCCTAGCAGGCGGCTCCAAGCACCCTAAAAGTCTGTGCCCTCTTGGGCACGACGGGATGGGGCGTGGCTACAGCGAAGCCTGCCACCCCCGAATCCAGGGCGGGTCGTGGCCATAGTGCACTGTACCAGCCGGAGATCTCCTGCGTGGCGCAGCGTAGTGGCCCCTCTGCCCGTGACATCACCCAAGTTAGAAGGGCCATGCCCCCACGATGTGCTATCGGTACGGCCCGCAGGCGGCGGGCCCTACCTGCCAGCGAGAAGCGAGAAGGCGGCAAGCCTGGCCAGCCGGCCGAGGGGGAGGCCGGCACCCAGAGGGCAGCCCTCCCCCTTCCTAGGAGTTTGTGCGCCATTGACCAGAAGAGACGGGGAATGGCTACAGTGAACGCCCGCCAGGCGGCTGGACTGTAGCCACGCCTTCCTCGTCAAAGCAAGCGTCATTGAGGCACGACTACAGTAACAAGCAACCGGGAGGACCCGCAAGCTGCGGGCGCGGCCTGTCAGCCAAGTACAAGACAGCCGATGGGGCCCACTAGTCGGCGGGCCCCAGCAGCCAGCGGAGAAGCCGGCCACAAGAGACACTGACGGCCTGGGCCTACACCCGGCCGGTTTACCGTTGTACCCCCGGGGGTAGGCCTATATAAACCCCCCAGGGCACCCATGCAAAGGGTTCAGACCCTTAGACTACACAACCACATACATAGAGAGAGGAGAGAGTTAGCCTTGCCCCGCTTCCTCCTCTAGCAAATAGCTCAAGGAGCAACTTGTAGCTACTTGTTGAGATACTGATCATGCGGAGACCCCGCAGAGCAGGACTAGGGGTGTTATCTCCTCGGAGAGCCCTGAACCTGGGTAAAGTTCGCCGGCGTACATGTCTACGCCTCATCCCGCTTCCTGGCACCGGCGACGTCATACTATCCCCCACCATGATAAGCCACCCGTTGGCATATGTCGCACCAAAACCCTAGACGCTCCAAGGCCTGCTTCCAGACTTTTTGCTTGACGGGTCGGGCATGTGGGCCGACAGCAAGGTGGTGCTCCACGGATATCAGATGGTTGCTAGGCAAACACATCGATATTCGCCGCAGGAAGGCAATGAGCGCGCTTTCCTATTTGTCATCAAGGGTGGCGCTGATAGTGAAAGTACCGTCAACGCCAGCCAGCCCTGCCAGGACCTTCTTCACTTGGGGTGCAGCAACCTTGGATCTCTTGTTGTTTGAACACTCTGGCACGTCGTCAATGGGTGCCGTGCACTCGGAGGGGGTACGCTTCCCGGACTCCTTGCCGGAGGTCCTACAATCGCTCTTCTTTCCTTTGCTTTCCTTGGCAGGAGCTGCTGCTGCCGCAGCCTCTGCCGCGACTGCATCCTGGTACATCTTGTCTACGCAGATAATTGCATCCTTCTCATCTGATGGGATAGTGATGACTCCCAGTGGCCCAGGCATCTTCAAAGTGCTATAAGCATAGTGGGATGCTACCATGAACTTAGCCAGGGCTGGGCGTCCCAGAATCCCATTGTACGATAGGGGGTCAACCACATCAAACACAATCTTCTCAGTCTGGTAGTTCAGTTCTCCCCCAAACATTACCGGCAATGTAATCTTCCCTTTAGGATGGCTCCTGCCGGGGTTAACTCCTTCAAACGTGTCGGTAACCTCTAGCTCTTCTTCTCCTATCTGAAGCTTGTTGATGACTACCGAGGAAATTAGATTCAACCCGGCCCCGCCATCTACTAACATCTTTGTGACCTTGAGGTTGCGAATTGTTGGGGAGACCAACAATGGAAAACACTATACCGCGGTGGTGCAGCCAGGGTGATCCTCCTCATCAAAGATGATGGGCGTGCGGGACCACTTGAGCGGCTTCCGGGCCTCTGGCGCTGGTTCCACAGCATTGACCTCTCGTGCCCATCGCTTAAGTTGGCGATGAGAGGTGTGCAAAGATGCACCTCCATCAATGCATAGGGCGTCAGTGGCCTTCTGAAATTCCTGCTCACTAGTTTCCTCTTCATTCCCTTCATCACTCACATCATCACAGATTTCCTTCTCTTGGCCCCTGGCGGGTTTTCCTTGGTTCCAAAAGGGTTTGCCGGGGCGTTTTGCTTCACCGCCTCGACCCTTACCACTAGCAGCATTGTAGCCTTTTTCCTTATCACGCTTATCATACTCTGCCCTCTGTTTCTTGACGAGCTGCTCAACCTGATAACACTCCTGAAGGTCGTGGCCCTTGGTCCGGTGGATCTTGCAGTTCGGCCCATCACCTTTCCCAACTTTTTCCGTGGCAGCGGCTTCCCGACAGGCTGTGCAAGCGGCAACTTCCTTGCAGGGGGCTCAGCTTTGGCCTTCTTGCTGGTACTAGGTGTGTCCGAACCTTCAATAGTCATCACTGCCTTATCTCTTGGCTTCTTAGTGCGCTTCTTGCCCTTTCTCTGACTGGTTGATTCATCTTCATCCTCTGAATCAACATTGATGCAATCCTCATGTCCGGGCAACTTCCTTCCTTCCTCCATCCAAGCACACTTATCCATCAGTGTGTATAGCTCCTTCACAGTCTTGGGCAATCGCACATTCATCTTAGAACAAATGCGAGGTTGCGCACATTGGACTGGAAGGCTGCTATAATGCCTGCCGGATGGATATTTGGAATACTCCTATGAACTTTACTAAATCTTTGTAAATATACAGAGGGTTTCTCCTTCCTTCTATTGGAGAAGCTGCAGGTCGCTGGGCCTGCCGGGCTCTTGGTGGCCACCGGTGAAAGCATCGATGAACTTGTGGCACAGATCTGCCCATGACGAAATGGAGTTCTCTGGCAGGTGCATCAGCCAAGACCTCCCATTGGACTTGAGAGCCAAAGCGAAGTAGTTGGCGAACACCTTCTCATCTCTTCCCTCGGCAGCCTGAACAGCGATGGTGTAGATGCTCAGGAACTTACCGGGTTCAGCCTCCCGTCGTACTTCTCAGGTATCTCTGGCTTGAACGTGCGAACGGACGGCCAACGGACTTACCGCAGCTCTCGTGTAAAGGCAGGGCAGCCGACCTCGAAAGGTAGGCACCCGCCAACAGCAGGCTCGTCAACGTTGAGGCCCCCGCACCCGTCGGTCTGGCGGAGGTCGTCGTGGCGCCGATCCATGACGACGCGTACGTCTCCCCGCCGCCTATCCTCCGGGGCTCGACGTTGGCCTGGATGTGCTCAAGGGTCGGAGGAGGCCATCAAGACGTCGCCGGGGTCTTGATTCTGTTGCGCCCACGTCGGCTGCCGTGGTGGGGACTGCACCGTGGGGATGGCCCCCTTTGTTCGGCCAGTAGTACGGGCGGTTGTTGTCGCTTGGGGAGGTCGTGGCGGGCCAGCTCGCATCAGCCCCTAGCCTTGGCGAAACCGAGCAGGCTCTGGATAGTGGCACGCCATTCATCCATCTGCTCGGCTGTTGGCGGAAACCTCAGCAGTAGCTGAGCTCGCGCCATAGCCTCCGTGGCTGTGCTTGGCATAGATGTTGATGACGTCGACCGCATCGTCGCCTGGTTCCTGATGGTGCCAACGGCGGCGGCGTTAGTGCCGCGTCCATGCAGCTGTGGGACGACCACTTGGGCAGCGGGGTCACGCGGCGATGGTGCTCGAGGGTCAGCGGCTCCGTCAAGCGCAGCGGTCTGGTCAGCTCGTCCGGGAGGAGGCACATGCGCCGTGACCGCCCCCGTGGCAGGGGCAGCCGGAGGACGATGGCTCACCCCGGACCAAGCGCCGTTGTTCTGGTTGTGCCCGCCGGTGGGAGGAGGGGGTGCGAGCGGAGTGACCCCCTCGTCCGCACCTTCCGGAGCGTGACCGTCGAGACGCTGCTGATGTTGTTCTCCTCCGACATCTCCAACCCCCATGTCGACCACGGGGGGAGTGGTGATGGCGCCGCCTGCACCAGCCACGCCCCCAGCATCGTTCGCGTCCTCGCTCGTCTCTGCATCCCCCGCAGCATTAGAGGCTGCGGGCGGTGGAGCCTTCGAGGTGGATGGATGGGCCGAAGAGTCGGACTTCTTCTTCTTCTTGGGCGCCATGGTCGATGGCGTCGTTGAAGATGAAGATGGCGATGAGGATGACACGCTGCACATGCTTTCAATTTCGCGCAAGCGAGCCCCCTACCTGGCGCGCCAAAGATGTCGCGGGATATCCGCGACCACCTATGGGACCGAGTGGCCCCTTGCTGGTTCGGCGGGGGGACGCCGCGTTGCACAAATAGCAGATCAGCGCACGGCAACACGGCAGAGAGCACACGAGCAATTTACCCAAGTTCGGGCCGCCGCGAGGCGTAAGACCCTACTCCTGCTTTGGTGGATTGATGGTGGAATGAGTGTGGTGTTGCGTAGTACACTTGCCCGGCAGGGTTTGCCTCGGGGCCGCAGCGACTACGCGCGTATGGTGGCTTGGGTTCATCAACCTTCCAACCCCCCCCCCCCACGAGTGCCATGGGCCTCCTTTTATAGATTAAGGGGTCACCCTAGTGGCAAAGTGGTCATTATCCACTGATATGATAGCGAATAGTGCTATCATACCTAACTCTGCGGGCTGACAGGGTGCATTAAATGCACCGCTTAGTGTCACATCACTGGTTGCCCGGCAAGGCCTGTCGGGCTATCTTGCCAGCTCCGCGCCTGTTCCCTTGACATGTCGCAGGATGGGTGTCATCTGTGGGTTTCTTCTCTGGGAAATGGCTTCCATGTGGCGAATGGCTGTCACTTAATCACCTTGTGGCTTGACACCGCACCGATTGACGACGTGAGTCGTGTTTGAGTGGTTGGCGGGGTGGTTCATCCTCCCGCGAGCCCCGGCAGGCTCTGCCGGGGAACCTTGGTTGCTTGCTTCGGGTGGTGGCCTTGCTCATTGCCGGGCTCGCCTGCCCGGGAAGGGAGGCCCTTCTCTTGTAGATATCTCGCTCCTCTGGCTTGATCTTGGTCCCTCTGAGCCGCATGTTGGTTCTTCAAATCTCTTGGTTCTTTAGTCCCTGACTTAAGCTGGTGCGTCAATCTTGATCTTGTGCATGTGCACAGTTGGGCAACAGACCCAGGTTTTGTTGCACCGACACTTCTGGTCCAGAATGTGGGTCATCCCAAACATACTGTCTTAAATCAAAGAAGAACTTTTTCTTTTGTTGGTATGTGAAACTAGGTGGTATATATTTACCAACAATGTAATTAGCATAGTATGCATACCAAGGAGTATTACGAGAAGCATTTATAACAACTAATTGTTCAGCAGGAAAACTATCATCAATAGATAGTGGGTCATCAAGAACATTTTCCATTCAAGACAAATTATCAGCTATGGGGTTCTCAGCTCCCTTTCTATCAATAATATGCAAGTCAAAATCTTGTAGCAATAGAACCTACCTAATCAACCTAGGTTTAGCAACTTTCTTTTTCATAAGATATTTAATAGTAGCATGATCGGTGTGAACAGTTAATTTAGAATCAACAACATAAGATCTGAATTTATCACATGCAAACACAACTGCTAAAAATTCTTTTTCAGTAGTAGCATAATTTCTTCGAGCACTATCTAGAGTTTTACTAGCACGATAGATAACATTTAGTTTCTTATTGACTCTTTATCCTAAAACAGCACCGATAGCATAATCACTAGCATCACACATAATTTCAAATGGTAGGTTCCAATCAGGTGGTTGAACACTGGGCGCAGAGATTAAGGCTTTCTTAAGTATTTCAATGGCTTCTACACAATCATCATCAAAAATAAATGGAACATCTTTTTGCAAGAGATTAGTAAGAGGCCTAGAAATTTTAGAGAAGTCTTTAATAAACCTCCTATAGAAACTAGCATGACCAAGGAAACTTCTTATACCATTAATATCTCTAGGACATGGCATTTTCTCAATTGCATCAACTTTAGCTCTATCTACTTCAATACCTCATTCAGAAATTTTATGCCCAAGCACTATACCTTCATTTACCACAAAGTGGCACTTCTCCCAATCCAAGACAAGAATAGTTTCTTCACAGCTCTGCAAAACTCGATCAAGGTTGCATAAGCAATCATCAAAAGAAGTCCCGTAAACAGAAAATCATCCATGAAAACCTCAACAATCTTTTCACAAAAGGCAGAGAATACAATAGTCATAAATCTTTGAAAGGTAGTAGGTGCATTGCATAAACCAAAAGGCATACGCCTATAAGCATAAGTTCCAAAAGGGCAAGTAAAAGTAGTTTTCTCTTGATCTTCTTTTGACATAGGTATTTGAGAAAAACCAGAATATCCATCAAGGAAACATAAGTGTGTATGCTTAGCCAGTGTTTCTAACATTTGATCAATAAAAGGCAAGGGGTAATGATCTTTTCTAGTAGCTTTGTTTAATTTCCTAAAATCAATTATCATCCTATAACCAGTTACAACTCTTTGTGGGATGAGTTCATTTTTATCATTAGGAACAACAGTTATACCTCCTTTCTTAGGAACACAATGAACATGACTTACCCATCTACTATCAGCTATGGGATAAATTATACCTGCTTCGAGAAGCTTTAATATTTCAGTTCTTACCACATCCTTCATCTTAGGATTCAAACGTCATTGGTGATCGACCACTGGCTTAGCATTAGGCTCCATATTAATTTTGTGCTGAGATAGAGTGGGACTAATGCCCTTAAGATCATCAAAGTATATCCAATAGCAGCACGGTGCTTCCTCACAGCTTTAAGTAATCTCTTTTCTTCATGCTCTGAAAGGTTAGCATTGATAATAACAGGATATATCTTCTTTTCATCAAGATAAGCATATTTCAATGTGTCGGGTAATTTCTTAAGTTTAAACATGGGATCACCCTTATGTGGAGAAGGACCTCCAAGAGTTTCAACATGCAAATTATGTGTAAGGATAGGTGCTTGATCAAAGAATATCTTATCTATTTCAATTCTTTCATTCATATGCATATCATTCTCATGGTGTAGCAAATATTGTTCTAACGAATCAGTAGGAGGTACATCAATAGAATCAAGACCAATACTTTCATCCTTACTAGGCGATTCTTTATGATGAGGTTGTCTATGGAATTTAGAGAAATTAAACTCATGAGATACATCACCAAAGTTAACACTGACAGTTTCTTTATTGCAATCAATCTTTGCATTAACCGTATTCAAGAAAGGTCTACCAAATATAGTAGGACAAAAATCATCTTGTGGAGAACCAACAGCTAGTAAATCAGTAGGGTATTTTATCTTTCCACACGACTTCAACATCTCTAACAATCCCAAGCGGTGAAATAGTATCTCTATTCACAAGCTTAATAGTAACATCAATGTCCTCTATCTTAGCAGGTGCAATATCATTCATAATCTTTGGATATAAGGTAAAAGGAATAGCACTCACACTAGCACCCAAATCACGTAAACCATGGTAACAATGGTCTCCTATTTTAACAGAAACAATAGGCATGCTAACAACATGCTTATTCTTATCTTTAGGATCAGGCTTAGCAAATCTAGTAACTTCATCACAAAGGTAAATAACAGGCCCATCAATATTATCGACTAAGAATCTTTAACCATAGCAACATTAGGTTCAACTTCAATTTGTTCAGAGGGTCTAGGTGTTCTAATATGTGGCACCCCGGCTCAGAGCAACCGGTTTACCCTACATTGCCAGCCCAGAGATCGAGTCTTCTAGCAATACACAACAACATGGTACAGAAACAACCGCTTTATTGATACTAGCAGAATACATAGGTCTAATATTACATCGAGATACGAGGCCAAGAGGCACACACGGTGCTGCTAGACAGTATGTACATTATTTAATGAACATGGCTGGGGCCTCGATCACACGAACTACGCGGCAGCGGAAGAACGACGAAGTGGAACTCCATAGCACAGGGACACCAACGTGGACACGGCCTAGACATGAGATGCGCTTCGATGCGAACCGACTTGCCTGAAAGCTGGCATAACACGCCAGGTCAGTACATTGAATGTACTTGCAAGCTCACAACAAACATAAGCACGATGATAGACAATATCATGATAATTAATCAGGTTAATTCAATGCAAGAAATACTACGGATGCAATGCAAACAAAACGAACATCGAGTCACACGGACTCGCTTACCATACGGTTACCTCGTAACCAAACGGTGACCACACCGGGGTCGCACCTGAAAGCAATTACTCATGAACACCTCGAGTGTTCAAGGTTCACCACGAAACAATGCACCACAACAATCACTCAGTTTGCAATATTTATTATAAAAGTTGATCCATGGTGTGACTTACTCCCGACACTTGCCCATAACCGAGGGCGCGGCTATCGATAGATTAAACACACTCTGCAGAGGTAGCGCACTTTACCCACACTACGGAATACCTGGCCTCGTACTCCCATTCGGGTGGACCAAAGTATTCCGACGAAACCCTCCCTTTGTCATGCACTCTCCCTGGCCACTCCGACCATCTCCCTCTAAGGGCCAGGTCTTGGGTGGCCCCGTGTCTACCAAAGACACCAACGGCCACCGTCGTGGCAAAACGGTCCCAAACGGGGACAAGGTACCATAAAAACAAAAACGAGCACACAAGGTTATGTCTGCTTACCGGGTCAGGGTATGCACACCCATAACCTTCCCTCGCGGGAGGCACCAGTGAGAGCCACAACAAAGGACCGAATTAAGACCTTCCCATTAGGTAAATGTGGTTGCACTGAATTTGAAACCCGATTCAGTGGCACCATGATGTGATCAACATCATATTCAAGTTGAACTTAATCAAGTTTAGCTTTGATAAAAACTTTTTATGATCACCGTAATATAAGGCACTACTCGTCATACAATGCAAACAACTTAAAGTCATGGATCCAACTTAACAACATAAACATCTTGCAATACTAAGAACCAAAACTCTCTGGTTATAACTCATTTTTTATCATCAAACAATATTTTTATTAGTTCTTTATTTAAATGAAAATATCACTTAGTAAAAACTACTACCATTAATTTCCATAGCAATATGCATAGTGCAAACCTTACTCTAATTAACCAAACAAGTTCATGCATTCAACCAGTAACTAAAACAAGCACATCTAGCAGAATAAAGTAACTAGCAATTTACCAAAATTATTTATCAAATTTTAAATGCAAATAAGAACTCATATTCAAGTAGAAAATCATAGATATTGAAATAACACCATCCAAATGCTTGTGTGGCTTGCCTTAGTGTAGAGGAGGATCACACCCCTCTTGGTTTGCTTCAAGACAAGCTTCTCCTTCTGAAAAAGAATTTAAACCACAAAAATAAATGTCAAAACACATTCTGAAAATCACCAGAAATTCTAGACAGCAAGGAAAAATCCACCCTTTGGTGTGCTGCTAGAGCTTTCTGTAACAAAGACAATGCAAAAAGAATCAATTCATTTGCACTTATGGTTTAGAAATGGTGGCTGGTCAAAGTTTAGTCAAATTTCTGAATTAAATTTGAATAAAACAGAAATCGGGGGTGGTGACGTCGAAGGCGTAAAACCGGAGTGCGCCTCCACTCGTACCGCTTCGGGCGCGAGTGGTGAGGCTGATACTGGGCCCCGCCCATCAGGAGAGAGAGAGGGGATCGAGATCAGAGGGCGGGCGGCGCTTCTTCGGAGCTCACGCCGGCGACGAGGGGGTTTGGGGCTAGGCTAGAGGAATAGGATTGAAGTGGGGCTCGAGGTGCACCTGCCCGTACCCGTGGCTTGGCGAGAGGTGGACGGAGTGGCTCGCGCTCGAGCTCGCAAGCTTCAGTGGCGGACGGAGTTCGCCGGAGAGGATGAAGACGAAGGCTAGGAGCAGCTCCGAGGGCTTGGCGGCGTCCAGGCAGCACCAACAGACCACGAAGGCCCTGCCCAAGCAGCTGCTTGAGCTCGAGAGGCCCTGGAGAGCGGTGGCTGGCCTGCGGGGATCGCCGGAGTCCTCTGGTCGGGGCGACGGCCAGAGGCCTGCCCGACCGAGCTTCTGCTTGTCTACGTGTTCGTGTTGGTTGGGTGGAGTGTGGCTTGGTTCGAAAACGAGGAGGGGATGGCTATATATAGCCGGAGCAGAGGGGGGGGGGACGTGTCGCCGCCGGAGCGCTCTGGACACGCGGCGAACGTCGACGGGAAGCTCCAATGCGAGGGGGCAAGGTTCGGCGTCAACGCAGGAGCGTGCCCATGCTCGCGGACGAGCACGGGAGGCGGTTAGAGATGAGGACAAGCGCACGCGCGCACTGTGGCGTTTTGGACGCGACGAACCCGTGCTTGCTACGGCGGCTCCGGCGTCGGCGAGCGCCAGGGAGTGGTCAAGGGTGATGGGTCGAGTCTTGTAGCGCGGTGCGGCAGTCGGCGGCGAGCGCTGGAACGAGCACGCGCGAAACAAAGGGCAAGGCGACAGCCAGAGCGCGTCGAGACGCTGCCAGGCGCCGTGTCCTCGCGCGGTCACCAAGCTGGCATGATCAAAACGACGTCCAGGAGCGGCCAAACCTTGTCTATGCGCTCGACCGTGCAGTGTTACGTCTAGGAGAGGTGATGGCTCATGCCCAGGCCGACCAGACTTGACTCCACTAAGCTGACAAGTTTCTGTCCAAAAACTTGGTCGCCAAGTTTGGCCACCTTCTAGAAGGCCATTCGGGCTGATCTCCTGGGGTTTAGGGTTTCTTAGGAGGGTGTTTAAGCTCAAGAAAGATCAAGGCTAAAAGCTCAAGGAAAAATGCACTTGCTGTACAAAGTGCAATTCTGGTCCAGAAGTGAAAAGATTTTCTACAGCAAAAATATTACAAAAAGTGATGCAATATTTTTTGCATGGGAAGGTGTGCCAAGGTTCCAAGAATATTCATGATTTATGACAGATTTTTCTAAGCAAGAAAAATTGAGGTTGCTTTGGAGCGCAAGTTTCTGAAGTGAGTTTCAGAGAGGAAAATGAATATTGTTCTTTTAGGAAAAATATTCATTTGATTATTTTGGGAATTTGCTGGAAGAATAAGGTAGATAGGTCACTTGGGTGAAAGTCAAGGATATGCCCAAGTGACAAGTCCATTTGAAATGATTCAAAACCCAAACCAAATCAGGGCAAAAACCACGGTGAAAACCAAGTCCGGAAAAAGAGAGAAGGCTGTCACATAATATTACTTTTGTTAACCACAGTTGAGACTTTAGCATGTTCCTTAATCCTAACAGGGAAAGGAGGTTTCTCAATATAAGCAGTAGGGACAACTGCACCAACATTGTAAATGATAGTTTCATCTATAACTATAATGGGTTCCTCAATATTTTCTTTAATAGGGGGATGATATTTAAACCACTTATCCTTAGGAGATCAACACGAGTAGCAAATGATTCACATAAAGAGGCTACTATCTCAGAGAAGTCCATATTTGGTGCTAAACTTATGAAAAGCATCGGTGTCCATAAAATATTTAACACAATCAAACTCAAGTTTTATACCTGGCTCTTTACCTTTGTCGAGTTCCCAATCTTCAGAGTATCGTTTAATTATTTCCAGAAGATCCCACTTGAATTCAATAGTTTTCTTCATAAAGGAACAAGTTGAAGAAGAATCGGGCATTGTGGGTGTATTAAGAATGGGGTCCTTAATACCCCAGACTTATGCATAGGCAGCATAGCCTTCCCTACGGCAGGGCTTGCCGGAGGATAACCAAATAATAAACTCAAGACCATATTACAAGAAGCAAAGAATATCTCAGAAGACAGATATCAAAACTACTGAAGACACAACTCGAAGGCTCGGCAAGACCCTTGTCGGGGAGATCATCTCAAGATTCTAGCCTGGCAAGCTCTGAGTCCGGCAATAGTCCCACTACCTTGCCACCGCTCCACCTCATCGAGCCAGGCAGGTAGTTAGGTGAGGCTTGTCTGGGCACGTGGTAGCTCATCCCGGAAGATACAAATTTAGTGACACCTGTCCTAATAATGTGTCAAAGGAATAGAAGGTAGATGGGCGAACGACACAGAAGGAGAGACTAACCTAGCCGGAGAGCTCCATCCACAACACACCTCATGGTGCATTAAATGCATTTGTCCTAACCCGTCAGAGTTAGGTATTTGGCACTATAACGCTATTTATAGTGTAGATTTACCATTTTGACATTATGGTGACCCCTTAGTCTATAAAAGGAGGCCCATGGCTGCCTTAACAAAGGTCGAAACCCTGTCCATTTGCACGCGTAGCAACATTTGATACGTCTCCAACGTATCTATAATTTTTGATTGTTCCATGCTATTAAATTATCTGTTTTGAATGTTTTATATGCATTAATATGCTATTTTATATTATTTTTGGGACTAACCTATTAACCTAGAGCCCAGTGCCAGTTTCTGTTTTTTCCTTGTTTTTGAGTTTCATAGAAAAGGAACACCAAACGGTGTCCAAACGGAATGAAACCTTCGCGACGATTTTTTTTGGACTAGAAGACAACCAGGAGACTTGGAGATGAAGTCGGAGGAGCCACAAGGCGGCCACAAGGACGGAGGGCGCGCCCCCACCCTTGTGGGCCCCTCGTAACCTTCCTGACCTAATTCTTTCGCCTATATATTCCCAAATATCCCCAAACCACCAGGGGCATCCATGAAAACACTTTTCCACCGCTGCAACCTTCTGTACCCGTGAGATCCCATCTAGGGACCTTTTCCGGCACCCTGCCGGAGTGGGATTCGATCACGCAGGGCTTCTACATCAAATCTATTGCCCTTCCGATGAAGCGTGAGTAGTTTACCACAGACCTACGGCTCCATAGCTAGTAGCTAGATGTCTTCTTCTCTCTCATTGATTCTCAATACCATGTTCTCCTCGATGTTCTTGCAGATCTATTTGATGTAATACTTTTTGCGGTGTGTTTGCCGAGATTCGATGAATTGTGGATTTATGATCAGCTTATCTATGAATATTTTTTGATCTTCTCTGAATTCTTTTATGCATGATTTGGTATCTTTGTAATTTTCCATGAACTATCGGTTTGGTTTGGCCAACTAGATTGGTTTTTCTTGCAATGGGAGAAGCGCTTAGCTTTGGGTTCAATCTTGTGGTGTCCTTTCCCAGTGACAGTAGGGGCAGCAAGGCACGTATTGTATTATTGCCATCAAGGATAAAAAGATGGGGTTTTCATCATATTGCTTGAGTTAATTCCTCTACATCATGTCAGCGTACTTAATGTGTTACTCTGTTCTTCATGAACTTAATACTCTAGATGTAGGCAGGAGTCGGTCGATGTGTGGAGTAATAGTAGTAGATGCAGAATTGTTTCGGTCTACTTGACACAGACGTGATGCCTATATTCATGATCATTGCCTTACGTATCGTCATAACTTTGCGCTTTTCTATCAATTGCTCGGCAGTAATTTGTTCACCCACCATATTATTTGCTATCTTGAGAGAAGCCTCTAGTGAAACCTATGGCCCCGGGTCTATTTTCCATCATACAAGTTTCCAATCTACAATATTAGTTTCTGATCTACTATTTCTACAATCTTTTACTTTCCAGTCTATAAACCAAAAATACCAAAAATATTTACTTTACCGTTTATCTATCTCTATAAGATCTCACTTTTGCAAGTAACCATGAAGGGATTGACAACCCCTTTACCGCGTTGGGTGCAATCTGTTTGATTCTTTGTGCAGGTATTGGTGACTTGTGCGTTTTCTCCTACTGGATTGATACCTTGGTTCTCAAACTGAGGGAAATACTGATCTCTACTTTGCTGCATCACCCTTTCCTCTTCAAGGAAAAAACCAATGCAAGCTCAAGAAGTAGCAGGAAGAATTTCTAGCGCCGTTGTCGGGGAGATCTACGCCAAGTCAAGACATACCAAGTACCCATCATAAACTCTCATCTCTTGCATTACATTATTCGCCATTCGCCTCTCGTTTTCCTCTCCCCCACTTCTAAAATGATTTTCAAAAAGATTTGCCTTTTCTTTGCCCCTCTTCCGTTCGTCTTCTTTGTTTGCTTTTTGTGTGCTCATGTGTTGGATTTCTTGCCTTGACCCGATGGCTCAAGCAAAGAACGTTGATCCTCACTTGAGGAGGTTGGAAGAAATTTAAAATAACGTTAGGAGTTTCATGTCTTTACAATTTGAGCATAATAGTTTCTTTAAAAACGAGCTTAAGGAGCAGAAAAGTTTTATGGAGTACATGAATAAAGAGCTCGATGATATGTCTATGGAATTTATGGTTTGAAATCTCAGTTTGGTCATCTTGAAAATTTAGTAGGCCAAATTTCTGATAAACAAGCTACCTTAGTAAATAAGATGGCCGCTAAACCGGAGGCTTTAAATAAAGATGAAGATCTTAAAGTGATTGATGTGACTCCTATTGAATCTTCGTTTTCCAATATATATCTTGATAAAGATGGGACTGGAGATGAGTCAACTTTAGTTAAAAGGCGTCCTAACGATTCAGAGTTTTTATATCTTGAGGCAAAAATTGATAAAAGTGGGATTTGAGAGGTCAAAACTTTAAGTAGCAATGAACCCACTCTTTTGGATTTCAAGGAATTTAATCATGATAATTGTTCTTTAATAGATTGTATTTCCTTGTTGCAATCCATGTTGAATTATCCTCATGCTTATAATCAAAACAAAGCTTTCACTAAACATATAATTAATGCTATGATGCAATCTTTTGAAGAAAAGCTTGAATTGGAAGTTTCTATCCCTAGAAAACTTTATGATGAGTGGGAACCTAATATTAAGATTAAGATTAAAGATTATGAGTGACATGCTTTGTGTGATTTGGGTGCTAGTGTTTCCACGATTCCAAAAACTCTATGTGATGTGCTATGTTTCCGTGAATTTGATGATTGTTCTTTAAATTTGCATCTTGCGGATTCCACTATTAAGAAACCTATGAGAAAGATTAATGATGTTGTTATTGTTGCAAATAGGAATTATGTGCCCGTAGATTTCATTGTTCTTGATATAGATTGCAATCCTACATGTCCTATTATTCTTGGTGGACCTTTCCTTAGAACGATTGGTGCAATTCAATATATGAAAGAAGGAAACATTAGATTTAAATTTCAGTTAAGGAAGGGCATGGAACACTTTCCAAGAAAGAAAATTAAATTGCCTTACGAATCTATTATGAGAGCTACTTATGGATTGCATGCCAAAGATGACAATACCTAGATCTATTCATGTTTTTATGCCTAGCTAGGGGCGTTAAACAATAGCGCTTGTTGGGAGGCGACCCGATTTGATTTTTGTTCTTTGATTTTGCTTCTGTCTTGCAATAAATAATTCATCTAGCCTCTAGTTAGATGTGGTTTTATGTTTTAACTAGTGTTTGTGCCAAGTAAGACTTTTGGGATAGCTTACGGTGATAGTTGATTTGATCTTGCTAAAAAACAGAAACTTTTGCGCTCAGTCCCAGAATTGTTAAAAATCACAGAAGCGTGATAAAATTCTGAATTTTTTACACCAGATTGATATACAAATCGTCTCTGTTTTCCTAGTTTTTCAGAAATTTTGGAGTAACAGAAGTATTCGAACTATCCAGATTACTACAGACTGTTCTGTTTTTGACAGATTCTGTTTTCTATGTGTTGTTTGCTTATTTTGATGAATCTATGTTTAGTATCGGGGGGAAGGGTATGAACCACGGAAAATTTGGAATACAGTAGATATTACACCAATATAAATAAAGAGGGGGGTATGAACCATGGAAAAGTTGGAATACAGTAGATATTGCACCAATATAAATAAAGAATGAGTTCCTAATAGTACCAAAAGTGGTGATTTATTTTCTTATACTAACTCAGCTTATGAGATTTTCTGTTGAGTTTTGTGTTGTGAAATTTTCAAGTTTTGGGTAGGGATTTGATGGACTATGGAATAAGGAGTGGCAAGAGCCTAAGCTTGGGTATGCCCAAGGCACCCCAAGGTAATATTCAAGGACAACCAAGAGCCTAAGCTTGGGGATGCCCCGGAAGGCATCCCCTCTTTCGTCTTCGTCTATCGGTAACTTTACTTGAGGCTATATTTTTATTCACCACATGATATGCGTTTTGCTTGGAGCGTCTTGTATGATTTGAGTCTTTGCTTTTTAGTTTTGCACAATCATCCTTTCTGTAGACACCTTTTTAGAGGGACAGCATGAATCGTGATTTATTAGAATACTCTATGTGCTTCACTTATATCTTTTGAGCAAGGCAATTTTGCTCTAGTGCTTCACTTATATCTTTTTAGAGCACAGCGGTGGTTTTATTATATAGAAATTGTTGAACTCTCATGCGTCACTTACATTATTTTGAGAGTCTTTAAACATCATGGTAATTTTCTTTGGTTATAAATTTAGTCCTAATATGATAGGCATCCAAGACGGATATAATAAAAACTTTCATATAAAGTGCATTGAATACTATGAGAAGTTTGATTCCTTATGATTGTTTTGAGATATAGAGATGGTAATATTAGAGTCATGCTGGTAAGTAATTGTGAATTTGAGAAGTACTTGTCTTAAAGTTTGTGATTCCCGTAGCATGCACGTATGGTGAACCATTATGTGATGAAGTCAGAGCATGATTTTTTTATTGATTGTCTTCCTTATGAGTGGCGGTCGGGGACGAGCGATGGTCTTTTCCTTCCAATCTATCCCCCTAGGAGCCTCCACATAGTACTTTGTTTCGATAACTAATAGATTTTTGCAATAAGTATGTGAGTTCTTTGTGAGTAATGATGAGTCCATGGATTATACGCACTCTCACCCTTCCACCATTGCTAGCTTCTTTAGTACCGTGCAACTTTCGCCGCTACCATACACCCACCATACCTACCTATTATGGCATTTCCATAGCCATTCCGAGATAGATTGCCATGCAACTTTCTACCGTTCCGTTTATTATGACACGTTCCATCATTGTCATATTGCTTTGCATGATCATGTAGTTGACATCGTATGTGTGGCAAAGCCGCCGTTCATAATTATTTCATACATGTCACTCTTGATTCATTGCACATCTTGGTACACCGCTGGAGGCATTCATATAGAGTCATATTTTGTTCTAGGTATCGAGTTGTAATTCTTGAGTTGTAAGTAAACAAAAGTGTGATGATCTTCATTATTAGAGCATTGCCCCTTGTGAGGAAAGGATTATGGAGACTATGATTCCCCCACAAGTCGGGATGAGACTCCGGACGCAAAAAAGAGGCCAAAAAATGAGAGAAGGCCCAAATAAAATAATATATGAGAGAAAAGAGAGAAGGGAAAATGTTACTATCCTTTTACCACGCTTGTGCTTCAAAGTAGCACCATGATCTTCATGATAGAGAGTCTCCTATGTTATCACTTTCATATACTAGTGGGAATTTTTCATTATAGAACTTGGCTTGTATATTCCAATGATGGGCTTCCTCAAATTTCCCCAGGTCTTCGTGAGCAAGCGAGTTGGATGCACACCCACTTAGTTTTCTTTTGATCTTTCATAAACATATAATGCTAGTGCATCCGTTGCATGACAACCCCTACTCACCCACATTGATATCTATTGATGGGCATCTCCATAGCCCGTTCATACGACTAGTTGATGTGAGACTATCTCCCTCTTTTTGTCTTCTTCACAACAACCATATTCTATTCCACCTATAGTGCTATGTCCATGGATCATGCTCATGTATTGCGTGAAAGTTGAAAAAGTTTGAGAACATCAAAAGTATGAAACAATTGCTTGGCTTCTCATCGGGGTTGTGCATGATTTAAGTATTTTGTGTGATGAAGATGGAGCATAGCCAGACTATATGATTTTGTAGGGATAAGCTTTCTTTGGCCATGTTATTTTGAGAAGACATAGTTGCCTGGTTAGTATGCTTGAAGTATTATTGTTTTTATGTCAATATTAAACTTTTTTTGAATCTTATGGATCTGAACATTCATGCCACAATAAAAAAATTACACGGATAAAAATGTTGGGCAGCATTCCACATCAAAAATTCTGTTTTTCTCATTTACCTACTCGAGGACGAGCAGGAATTAAGCTTGGGAATGCTTGATACGTCTCCAACGTATCAATAATTTTTTATTGTTCCATGCTATTATATTATCTGTTTTGGATGTTTTATATGCATTAATATGCTATTTTATATTATTTTTGGTACTAACCTATTAACCTAGAACCCAGTGCCAGTTTCTGTTTTTCCTTGTTTTTGAGTTTCGCAGAATAGGAACACCTAACGGAGTCCAAATAGAATGAAACCTTCAGGATGATTTTTCTTGGACCAGAAGACAACCAAGAGACTTGGAGATGAAGTAGGAGGAGCCACGAGGCGGCCACAAGCACGGACGGCGTGCTTAGGGGGGTAGGGCGCACCCCTCACCCTTGTCGACCCCTCGTGACCTTCCTGACCTAATTCTTTTGCCTATATATTCCCAAATATCCCCAAACCACCAGAGGCATCCACGAAAACACTTTTCCACCGCTGCAACCTTCTGTACCCATGAGATCCCATCTAGGGACCTTTTCCGGCACCCTGCCGGAGGGGGATTCGATCATGGAGAGCTTCTACATCAACTCTATTGACCTTCCTTCCGAAGCGTGAGTGGTTTACCACAAACCTACGGGTCCATAGCTAGTAGCTAGATGTCTTCTTCTCTCTCTTTGATTCTCAATACCATGTTCTCCTCGATGTTCTTGGAGATCTATTCGATGTAATACTTTTTGCAGTGTGTTTGCCAATATCCGATGAATTGTGGATTTATGATCAGCTTATCAATGAATATTATTTGAATATTCTCTGAATTCTTTTATGCATGATTTGGTATCTTTGTAATTCTCTTCGAACTATCGGTTTTGGTTTGGCCAACTAGATTGGGTTTTCTTGCTATGGGAGAAGTGCTTAGCTTTGGGTTTAATCTTGCGGTGTCCTTTCCCAGTGACAGTAGGGGCAGCAAGGCACGTATTGTATTGTTGCCATCAATGATAAAAAGATGGGGTTTTCATCATATTGCTTGAGTTAATTCCTCTACATCATGTCATCTTACTTAATGTGTTACTCTATTCTTCATGAACTTAATACTCTAGATGTAGGCAGGAGTCGGTCAATGTGTGGAGTAATAGTAGTAGATGCAGAATCGTTTCTGTCTACTTGACACGAACGTGATGCCTATATTCATGATCATTGCCTTAGATATCGTCTAACTTTGCGCTTTTCTATCAATTGCTCGGCAGTAATTTGTTCACCCACCGTATTATTTGCTATCTTTGGAGAAGCCTCTAGTGAAACCTATGGCCCCCGGGTCTATTTTCCATCATACAAGTTTCCAATCTACAATATTAGTTTCCGATCTACTATTTCTGCAATCTTTTACTTTCCGTTCTATAAACTAAAAATACCAAAAATATTTACTTTACCGTTTATCTATCTCTATCGGATCTCACTTTTGCAAGTAACCATGAAGGGATTGACAACCCCTTTATCGCGTTGGGTGCAAGTTGTTTGATTGTTTGTGCAGGTATTGGTGACTTGTGCGTTGTCTCCTACTAGATTGATACCTTGGTTCTCAAACTCAAGGAAATACTTATCTCTACTTTGTTGTATCACCCTTTCCTCTTCAAGGGGAAAATCAACGCAAGCTCAAGAAGCAGCAGCACTTTGAGCACCTTTCCAGACATGCGCTCCTTGTAAACTTGACACATATACATCCAATAGACAAAGCAGGAGTAGGGTTTTATGCTTCATAGTGGCCCGAACCTAGGTAAACACCATGCATTTCCTGCTGGTTCTGCTCTTTGTGCTTGCCGATCCCTCCAGTCGAACCGCAAAGGGATCGCCATGATCTCATAGATGGTCGTCCACATGACAAGAATGGTTTGATCATTATGAGAAAGTTGAGCATAAAAATTTTGTATGATAATTTCTCTCGAGAGCTCATGATTGGGGAATGTGTGCATCATGTACTTAAGCCTCCCCCAAGCTAGAGCAATACTTTCTCCTTCACTAGGGCAAAAATTTTATATATATATATATATATATAATTCCGATCACGATGACCCAGATGCATAGGATAAAACTTCTGACGAAATTCCAATTTCAATCGGTTCCTATCCCATGTTCCAATATCATCACATAGCCTTTACCATGTCAATTCCTTTCCCTCCAAAGATAAAGGGAAAACCTTCTTCTTAACTCCATCCTCGGATAAACCTGCAAGCTTAAATAATCCACAAACTTCATCCACATAAATTAGGTGCATGTCAGGATGTATTGTTCCATCTCCTGCAAAAGGATTAGCTACTAGTTTCTCTATCATACCTAAAGGAATCTCATAATAAATATTTTAAGTAGGTGCAATAGGTTGACGATACCCCAAACAAACCCCTCAAAGGATTACTTTCCATAGTAACAAGTGAGTTTAAATTTTAGAATGTAATATAAATGTTTCCTTACCAAATTCCACTCACCAAAGGTGATCCACTCCTCGAAAACGGTGCCAGAAAAGAGTCTTGATGACACACAAGTATAGGGGATCAATAATAGTCCTTCCGATAAGTAAGAGTGTCGAACCCAACGAGGAGCAGAAGGAAATGACAAATGGTTTTCAGCAAGGTATTCTCTGCAAGCACTGAAATTATCTGTAACAGATAATTTGATAGCAAGGTAATTTGTAACGAGCAACAAGCAGTAACAATAAAAAAGGTGCAGCAAGGTAGCCCAATCCTATTTATAGCAAAGGACATGCTGGAACGGTCTCTTATAATAAGCAAAGCATTCTCGAGGACACGCGGGAATTTCATCTACTCACTTTCATCATGCTTATTTGATTCACGTTCGCTACTTTGATAATTTGATATGTGGGTGGACGGGTGCTTGGGTGCTATTCTTACTTGAACAAGCCTCCCACTTATGATTAACCCCTGTCGCAATTATCCGCAACTATGAAACAAGAATTATGGTAAATCTAATCATAGCATGAAACATATGGATCCAAATTAGCCCCTTACGGAATAGTGCATAAACTAGGGTTTAAGCTTCTACCACTCTAGCAACCCATTATCTAATTACCGATCCACAATGCCTTCCCTTAGGCCCAGGTATGGTGAAGTGTCATGTAGTGGATGTTTACACATCACCACTAAGGGAATCAACACCATACATATCATCAAAATATTGAGCGAATACCAAATTTACATGATTACTTATGACAAGACTTCTCCCATGTCCTCAAGAACAAAAGTAACTACTCACAAATCATATTCATGTTCAAGATGAGAGGGGTATTGAATATCATCAAGGATCTGAACATATAATCTTCCATGAAATAAACCAACTAGCATCAACTACAAGATGTAATCAACACTACTAGCAACCCACAGGTACCAATATGAGGTTTTGAGACAAAGATTGAGTACAAGAGATAAATTAGGGTTTGAGATGAGATGGTGATGGTGAAGATGTTGATGAAGATTGGTCCTCCCACGATGAGAGGGTTGTTGGTGATGTCGATGGCTTCGATTTCCCCCTCCCGGAGGGAAGTATCCCCGGCAGAATCGCTCTGCCAGAGAGCAAAAGTGCTCCTGCTAGGTTCCGCCTCGAGACTGCGGTGCTTCATCCCAAAAGTCCTCCCCTTATTATTTTCTGTAGGGAAAATGGCTCCACATAGCAGAAGATGGACCTCGGAGGATGGCCATGGCCCCCACGAGCCACCAGGGCGCACCTAAGGGGGTTGGCGTGCCGAGGTGCCTCGTGGGCACCTGGTGGACCTCCTCTAGTATTTCTTTTCTACAATATTTTTTATATATTCCAAAATGATTCTCCGTGAAATTTCAGCTCATTTGAAGTTGTGCAGAATAGGTATCTCTGACATAGCTTTTGTAGGTCCAGAATTCCAGCTGCCGGGAATCTCCCTCTTCATGTAAATCTTGCAAATTAAGAGAGAAAAGGCATTAGAATTGCACCACAAAGTATTATATTGATCAAAAACATCATGAATAATAGTAGGAAAACATGATGCAAAATGGTCGTATTACTGTACTGCATCTCTCCTCCACTTCGGGGAAAATCCCAACGAGCTCACAAGTAGCAGGAAGAATTTTTGGCGCCGTTGTTAGGGAGGATTCATGTCCAGATAGTCTCTCGTCAACTTGCCAATTTCTTGCACTGTTGTTGGGGAGACATCAAGAAAACCTATCAAGTACCTATACACAAACAATCATCTACTTGCTCTACCTTTTATTTGCCTTTGCCTCTCGTTTTCATCTCCCCAACTTCTCATAAAAATACAAAAACACAAAAATAATTTTTGTTTGCTCGTTTGCTTGCTTTGTCGTTGTGTCTCAAGAAAATACCAAATTGTGTGACTTTTTAAATACTAATTATAATGTTTTATTAATACACCAATTGCTCCTCCCACCACTAGTGCGGAGTCATGTGACATAAATGTCCCTTTGCTAAATCTTGTTATGAAAGAATAATTATCTGGAAGTCCTAATGAAGCTGTTGCATCCCATCTTAACACTTTCATTTAATTATGTGATATTCAAAAAACATGTGGATAATGATATTGTTAAGTTGAAATTATTTCCGTTCTCGTTAAGAGATCGTGTTAATCTTGGTTTTCACCTTTGCCTCAAAATAGTATTGATTCTTGGGATAAGTGTAAGGATGCTTTTATTCCCAAATATTTTCCTCCCACTAAAATTATTTCTCTTAGAAATCAAATTATGAATTTTAAGCAATTTGAGCATGAACATGTTGCACATTCTTAGCAGAGAATGGAATTAATGATTAGAAATTGTCCCACTTATGGATGATTATACAAAATTTCTATGCAGGACTAAACTTTGTTTCTAGAAATCTTCTAGACTCTGTTGCAGGTGGTACTTTCATGAAAATTACATTGGGAGAAGCTACAAAACTCCTTGATAATATAATGGAAAATTACTCTCAGTGGCATACGGAACGAGCTCCAACTTGTAAGAAGGTAAATTATGTGAAAGAAATTACTACTTTGAGTGGTAAAATGGATGCTCTTATGAAAATGGTTTCTAGTAAAAATTCTAATGTTGATCCTAATGATGTGACGTTATCTACTTTGATTGAGAAAAATAATGATGCTATTGATGTGAATTTTGTCTCTAGAAATAATTTCAACAACAATGCTTATAGAGGTAATTTAATCTTAGACCGTATCCCGAAAATTCCTTTAATAATTATGGTAATTCCTATGGAAATTTTTATAATGATAATGATAGGATACCTACCGATCTTTAGAACAACATTTAAAGAATTTATTAGTTCTCAAAAGATTTTTAATGCCATGGTAGAAGAAAAATTGAATAAAGTTGATGATATGGCTAGGAACATGGATAGAATTTCTCATGATGTGGATACTCCTAAAATTAAAAATTTGCCACCCAAGCATGATATTAATGATTCTATCAAATATATTCTTGTCTCAATTAATGAAAGTAAAGAGAGAACCACTAGGTTGAGAGCTAAGCGAGAATTCCTAGAAAAGGATATATTCCGCCCGGTTTTTACCGTAATCATGATGACGATATTAAAATGATTGGTGTCTCACCCATTTAATATTGTTTAGTAATATAAAACTTGATGAAAAAGGGACTAGAGATGAGTCAACTTTAGCTAGAAGGCGTCCCAATAGTTCGCATGGTGACGATCTTAATGATAAAAATGATAAAAGTGGGTTTGGAGAGGTCAAGACTTTAAATAGTGTTGTACTCACTTCTTTGGATTACAAGGACTTTAATTATGATAATTGTTCTTTGGTTGAATGTATTTCCTTGTTGCAATCCATGATAAATTCACCTGATGCCTATGAACAAAATAAAGCTTTTACTAAACATATTTTAGAAGCCATGATAAAAACTTATGAAGGAAAGCTAGATTTGGAAGTTTTTATACCTAGGAAATTGTATGATGAATGGGAACCTACTATTAAAGTAAAAAATTAAAGATTATGAATGTAATGCTTTATGTGATCTAGGTGCTAGCGTGTCTACTATACCAAAATCTTTATGTGATGTGCTAGGATTTGTTGATATGGATGAATGTTACCTTAATTTGCACTTAGCGGATTCACCTATTAAGAAACTGTGGGATAGAATAAATGATGTGCATGTTATTGCTAATAGAAATTATGTGCCCATGGATTTTATTGTGCTTGATATTGAATGCAATCCGTCTTGTCCTATAATACTTGGTAGGCCTTTCATACGAACCATAGGTGTTATTATTGATATGAAAGAATGAAATATAAGATTCCAATTCCCATTAAAGAAAGGGATGGAACCCTTCCCTAGAAAGATAATTAAACCACCTTATGAATCTATTATGAGGGCCGCCTGTGGAATTAATGTGAATGATGACAACACTTGAAACAATGCCTTACGCCTAGCTACGGGTGTAAAACAATAGCGCTTGTTGGGAGGCAACCCAATAGTTATCTTATTTTTACTTTTTAGTTTATATTTTTGAGTGTTGACACAATTACACTACTATTTTTTATGTTTTACTTAGTGCTTGTGCCAACTAAAGCCTTGGGATGATTGGGTTAATAGTTGACTTGATTCTGTGAAAAAACAAAAACTTTTGCGCCCAGCACTGGAATTTCCATAATTCGCTAGAACATGATAAAATTCTGAATTTTTAAACATTATTGATATAAAAATGTCCCATGTTTTCCTTAAAAAATTAGAATTTTTGGAGTTATAGAAGTATAGTGTTTGCTCAGATCATTACAGACTGTTCTGTTTTAGACAGATTCTGTTTTATATTACAGACTGTTATGGATTATATCGGGGGTATAAGTCATGGAGAAGATATAATATAGTAGGTTTTATGCAATAATAAAATATGAATGGGTTCATAATAGTACCTAAAGTTTATGATTTGCTTATTATACTAACAAATCTCACGAGGTTTCTCACTACTTCAGGATGCTGCTAACGCGACACTATGATCAGAGACCCTTTGACGAAACTGTGTGTGATGCATTAATCACAAATAGTGATGTAAAAAACCGTAAAAAAAGATGCAAAGCATTTGCGATGAATGATACATCAAACATGGTTCAGATTTTAGTTGCGTGTGCGATGTGGGGCATACGGTTGATCCATACGAACTGTTTGCGATGAGACAGAACAACAGAAACGGGCAGCCAGATCAAGGTGTGTGCGATATACGGCATATAGTTCGCTCCTATGAACCGTTCGCGATGATCGAGGTGAACACAAATGATTCGGCGTAACAGGATGTGTGTGATACCCGTCAAACATGTCGGTAATCAGAATTGTGTGCGATCATTATAGACAGCCCATACGGTGTTTTTTGTGAATTGTGTGCTCGTCAGGGCACATAGTTCAACAAACCAACCTGTGGGCGATAATGTAGAAGATCTCTGTCGAATATGTATTACTAACTGTCTACGATGAGATTGACAGGATAAACAGAGATAACAAATTAATATGAGCAAACGGAAATAGAGATATATACGGTCTGCTTAATTTAGTCCTTCTTCTTGTTGTTGTTGTTGGATGGCCCCCGACATCGTCTTGGCGAGGACACTTTTTGCCACTGACCGTTGGCTTTTCATCACCGCCGCCGTCATCATCGTTGTTGCTGTCGTCATCGTCCTCCTCCTCGTTCGACCATTCCTCATCAACATCGTCGTCCTCTTCTTCGTCCTCCGATGGCTCCTCGTCCGTCTGGTTGTCGTCTGACGACTCCAGAGGCGGCGTCCCTTCCATGATCCAAATATAATCGAGGTCTGGGCTCGACGCCGGACTCATGGAAGACGAGCGGGATAATTCCGATGTTGACCTATCATCGAGGCGCCAGGCTGCTGGCCGAGCTGTCGTCCTAGCTGTCGCTCGACATGGTTGCGGTCGTATAAAAACCGCGAGAAAGCGAGATTGCAGAGTGTGTGCAAGTGTGTAGCGCGGCCTACCGGGGACGATGAAGATGGTGGACACTTAAGCGGGGTATGCAGAGAAGAGGAAATGCCAATTGAAGTGGGGGTTGACGTACTATCTAACCACTGATATAATTAACCGCAATTATTTGTACCCAGTCGCTCCAAATTCCCGGGGTTGCGCAGGACTCCTATTGGCCGATCTCTTTTTTCAGGACAAAAACAAGGAACGAGTTTTGGGATTATGGACCGGTACTGGTATGAATGGAGTAGGACAGTTGGCAAGCAATATATTGAGCTCTTCTTATTGATAAAGCCAGTAATAATCAAACTACAAAGGAAAAGAAAAAAAGACAAAGGAAAATATCTGCATGAATCTTCGCGTAACATCAATGGCATAGGACCTAGATGTGCATTACTTATAGCACATCTAGATGTGCTTTAGCAATACTGTCAAATAAAACCCCTAATCATCATTGCAAACAGCGCATAGAACATGGCTAATGCGACAACCACAACTACACATGCTACTTCCTTCTTGTCTCTTGCTTTCATCTATTGCCTGTGATTGATTCTTTCTTGCTTCATCGTACTGATTGTACATTCCAGTTTAGCCAGTTTCTTCTTCAGCTTTACGTTATCTTCTGCGAGCTTGGTGATAACACTCCGAGCGCTGCCATACCATTCTTCATCCAACCAGTTAACAAAGGCACAAGCCTCATATCCCTGCCAATGTTAAATAGTATTCAGGATGAGCGGTGGCATTAACTCAAGTAAAATGATGAACTTAGCACTAACCTCTAAGGGGCAACTGAGAAACCGCCTACCAATGTTGAATCCCTCTGTGCATACACGTCAAGCGGGAGTGTGCCCGTGCACACAACTCAGCTTTTGGTAGTTCTCGGTGGCGCAAAACTTGGAGTCGAACTCGTGTTGCGGGAGTCTGGAGTCATGCTCCGGATCTGGCGGCATATCGCTTTCCTGGTGGGGGGGGGGTCATTCAGGACGGATTCAACAAAGAGTTACTTAATTTGGACATGCTAAAAAAGACCGGGATAGATTGGAACCTGACAGGACGATTCGGATCCATAGTACACCTGCCTTCTGATGACTTTAGGCAAGTGCTCGGCGGCGACCGCCGTCGTGGCGGCAATACGAGCAGGAGCAGCCCCACCGAAACCATGAGCACCACTCGTCCGCATTCCCCCAATGTCAGCGCCACGCGAGGGAATTTGGAGGCTATCTAGGGATTTGGGGGAAATGGGGAAACTGTGGGGATAAGCTAACGGTCGGGAACTACTTATGGCACTATATGTTGTATACGGCACACTATTTATACATGTCGTTTGTGTTAGGTATTACAACTTCACACACGATTTCCGCACCAAACCGTGTGAGAAGACAACGTAGGTGAGACACGGTTGTCGTTACATAACCGTATCTGATGTACTACCATGTACATATAATTGACTTTCAGTGATACCGTGTAAACAGTCGCTCTGTGGATATCCATCAAAAAATAAAACGGTCGCTCTGCATATAGAGATGGCGGCGGCGGCCTAGGCAGCGGCTACAGGAGAAGAGGTCAATCCTCGGTCTGCGGCAGGAGATAGGAGGAGGTCAACCATCGAGGTCGGCGACGGCGTGATTCGAGGACATCCATCGCGGTCGATGGCGGGATAGTGGAGGTCGAACTTCAGGCAGTAGCCGCACTAAGCTTTCCTCGACCCTGTTGTCTCGGCATGCCGCCGCATCGCGCTTCTCTATCTGCTGGGTGGAGGTCACCGCGCGGCTAATTAATTAAGGTATTCTTTTCATGAGTGGCTTAATTAGGGTATTCAATTCCTAAGGGTAGTGATGTACAAGTACTCTGTGTGTAAATTGACTGGCCGTTAGTTTTTGTCATTGCACGTCTGGATAACAATATGGAGCGCGCTTAGTAATTATGAAAATAAAACCTTGTGATTTATGCACGCATCTTTGGGCGGCAGTTAATCCGTGTATTAATGTTGTTGTTTTGTTTTTAATTACCATTCGTGTGGTGCACATGGAACGATCTCGATGGATGAAGAATCGGAGAACCACAGATTTTATCAGTGGCGTGACAGAGTTCATGAATTTGGCTGAAAGTACAAAGGGGAGAATTGGTGATGCGGATTACATCCTGTGTCCATGTACTAATTGTGCCAATAGCCAATACAGAGTCACGTGAAGTTGCAGATGTCTAGTGTCCCTTAGTCTCTCGGGGATTCATGGATGGATGTACACGTTGGAGCAGACACGGTGAAGAGGAGGTCATGGACGAAGATACCCAGGGCTGCGAGATGCCAAACCCCGATCAGTGTCACATGGATGTTGAATCTAACTGTGATGCCCGGATAATTAAGCTACAGTAATTCTCTGCTAATGACGCAACATCACTTCGATTACTGTTGCTAATCTTGCGTTAGTTCGAAACCGATTCAAATTAAATTCAAAATCAAGCAAACAATAAAAGTTTTCAAATGTTAAAACTAAAATGTTCGGAGTGAACCAAATATTGCATAGGTAATTATGGTGGAGAAACCACACCTTTATAAAATGTTTAAGTACTATAAGATGAATAAAACAGCAGTAAAAACAATTATTTAAATACCTTTTGTAATTAATAAAATGTCAAACTAATTTATTTGAGGACTAGACTTTTTGTGACTATGGGCTAAGTTGAAATACTAATTTAGATGTTGCGTGTATATTTTACTAAAACTAAAATAATAGGAAACAAAACAAAAACAGATAAAGTAGAAGAAATATAAAGAAAAGTAAAAAGGACAAAAAAAACGAAGGAAACAAATAAAGAGCAGGACCCCCTGGCCTCTGGGCCGCCAGGCCAGCCCACGGCCCACCCCACTCTCTCTGGCCTACAAGGCCACTCCCCCTACCCCAAACCCTAAATCACCCCACTCCCCCCCCCCCACATGATCCACTCTCCTCCCTCCGCGCCCCCCGATTCAGATCGGGGGAAATGCCCCTGACGCTGCCCGTCGCCGCCCCACCGCGCCTACGTCCTCTTCCACGACGCCACCTCGCCGACGCCGCACCTTCCAGCCTCCTTCCTCTCCCTCGTGCACCCCGTCGTCTTCCCCGAGCTCAGCGCGCGCTCCATCCATGGCCGCCCCGACCTCCCGCCGCACGTCGTCGTCGTCGGTCTACTCGCCTTCGGCCACCTCTCCGACCCGCCGGCCTCCTCGAGCGCTTCCCCGACTCCTCCCCGAGCAAGCCTCGCTCAACTACAGGGCTCTGTGAGCCCCCTTCCCTTCCCCTCTTCCTCCCTGGCGGATCCGCCGCCGTGCCTCCCCCCCCCACGCGCGCTCTCGTCCTCCCTAGTACCTCGCCGCACCCCCCTATGTTGTCTGCGCCCACACGAGCCCATCTGCGCCGACCTGCGCCCACCACGGCCATCACGCACACTCGCCGCCGCCCGTGCTGCTCCCGCTCCCCACCTCGACGCACTGGCCGCGCCCCAGGCGCGCCCCTACCCCGGCCTCCCGCAGCTTTCTCCAGCACAGACCCCTGCTCACGCGACCGCGTCCTCGCACCTTCCAGCCGCCGCCCATGCTAACCGTGCCCAAGCTCGTCGCGCCGCGCCGTAGCCCCTGATGCATCCGCGCCGCGCCCGCCGCCTGCTGTGCTTGGCCCCACGCAACCCGCCCTGCGCCGCGGCTCCCGCCCGTCTCCGCTCACCCCGTCGTGCGCAGCCCACGCCCGCCCGGGTGCCCGGTTACCAACGCCTGTTCGGACTATGCCCGTTAACCCCGCGCTCGATAGGCCCCCTGTGCCTATGACAGATGGGGCCCACGCCCAAAAATAAAACGAAAAAAGAGATTAATTAAATAATAATTGTTAATTAATTAATTAGTTAGTAAATTAATTAGTTAACTTAAATAACCTGCTTAATAACCTAATCAACCAGATTAGTTAATCAAATGTTGTTTAGTAAAACATGTATCAATGACATGCGGGTCCCATGGGCCCTTTTGACCAGTCAACGGTCCAGTCAAACGCTGTCTGGACATTTGACCAGGGCCCCACCTGTCAGCCCCTTAGACACACTCTGGGTACAGTTCCTGTGTACCCATAGCATCTAAATACAAATTTAATTTCGAAATAAATTAAATCTAGAAATTAGAAAATCATTTTAAATCTTCTTAAAATTAATATAAAATAAACCGTAGCTCAGATGGAAAAACTTTGTACATGAAAGTTGCTCAGAACGACGAGACGAATCCGTATACGTAGCCCGTTCGTCCGCCACACATCCCTAGCACAGCGAACATGCAACTTTCCCCCTCCGGTTCATCTGTCCGAAAACGTGAAACACCGGGGATACTATCCCGGATGTTTCCCACCTTCATCGGTATGACCTACTACCGCGTTAGGGCACACCTGGTACCGCTCATTGTCTTGTCATGCACCGTCATGCATATGTTTGCATTATATTTATTGTTTCTTCCCCCTCTTCTCTCGTTAGACACCGAGACCGACACCGCTGCTACCCAGTACGACTACAGTGTTACAACCCCTCCTTCTCGGCTGAGCTTCCAGGCAAGCCCCACCCTTGATCACCAGATATCGCCTATTCCTTCTCTCTACTGCTTGCATTAGAGTAGTGTAGCATGTTACTGCTTTCGTTTAATCCTATTATGCTGCATAGCCTGTCATTGTTGCTACAGTTGTTACCCTTACCTGCAATCCTAAATGCTTAGTATAGGATGCTAGTATTCCATCAGTGGCCCTACATTCTTGTCCGTCTCCCATGCTATACTATCGGGCCGTGATCACTCGGGAGGTGATCGCGGGTATATACTTACATACATATTATACATGATACATGTGGTGACTAAAGTCGGGTCGGCTCGTAGAGTACCCGCAAGTGGTTTCGATGAGGGGGCTGAAAGGACAGGTGGCTCCATCCCGGTAGAGGTGGGCCTGGGTTCCCGACGGCCCCCGACTGTTACTTTGTGGTGGAGCGACAGGGCAGGTTGGGACCACCTAGGTGAGAGGTGGGCCTGGCCCTGATCGACGTCCGCTGTTACTTCAAAATAACACGCTTAACGAGATTTTGGTATTTGATCTGAGTTGGGTTGTTGACCTTATACGTACTAACCGCCACGTGGGACAAGATATGGGCAACCGGCGTCGTGGTATCAGCCGTAGCTCTTTCTGACGTCAGCGACTGAGCGGCACACGCCGGATTGGACCGTAAGCCTGCACTTGTATTAAGGGGGCTAGGTCTGCTTCCGCCCGCGTTCACAATGGGCAGGTGTGCAATGGGCGATGGGCCCAGACCCCTGCACGCATAGGATTTAGACCGGCGTGCTGACCTCTTTGTTGAGCCTAGGTAGGGCTGCGACGTGTTGATCTCCCGAGGCCGGACATGACCCAGGAAAGTTTGCCCGGCCAGAGGGATCGAGCGTGTCGGGTAATGTGGTGCACCCCTGCAGGGAAGTTGATCTATTTGAATAGCCGTGTCCATGGTAACAGGCGACCCGGAGTTGTACCTTGACCTTATGACAACTAGAACTGGATACTTAATAAAACACACCCTTCCAAGTGCCATATATAACCCGGTGATCGCTCTCACACAGGGTGATGAGGAGAAGATCGCCGGGTAGGATTATGCTATGCGATGCTACTTGGTGAACTTACCATCTACTCTCTTCTACATGCTGCAAGATGGAAGCTGCCAGAAGCGTAGTCTTCGACAGGACTAGGTATCCCCCTCTTATTCTGGCATTCTGCAGTTCAGTCCACCGATATTGCCCCTTTACACAGATACCCATGCATATGTAGTGTAGATCCTTGCTTGCGAGTACTTTGGATGAGTACTCACGGTTGCTTTTCTCCCTCTTTTCCCCCTTTCCTTTCCTCTCGGTTGTCGCAACCAGATGCTAGAGCCCAGGAGCCAGACGCCACCGTCAACGACAACTCCTACTACACCGGAGGTGCCTACTACTACGTGGTGGCCGCTGACGACGACCAGGAGTAGTTTAGGAGGATCCCAGGCAGGAGGCCTATGCCTCTTTCGATCTGTATCCCAGTTTGTGCTAGCCTTCTTAAGGCAAACTTGTTTAACTTATGTCTGTACTCAGATATTGTTGCTTCTGCTGACTCGTCTATGATCGAGCACTTGTATTCGAGCCCTCGAGGCCCCTGGCTTGTATTATGATGCTTGTATGACTTATTTATGTTTTTAGAGTTGTGTTGTCATATCTTCCCATGAGTCCCTGATCTTGATCGTACATGTTTGCGTGCATGATTAGTGTACGATTGAATGGGGGGCATCACAAGTTGGTATCAGGGCGGACTGCCTGTAGGAATCCCCCTTCCAACTCCTTGGCCGAAGTTGAGTCTAGTCACTAAAAAACTTTTACTAACATGGCTGTGTGGCTTACGGGCCCACGTCGCCATTGGGTGGTATTAGGATCTTTTATTCCTCGTCTATACTCTAGGACTCTGATCTCTCTCCTATTCAGGTTTAATGAATTTACCAAAATCTAACTTTAGGTTCTCAAAAATGCTTTCTCCTGGAGAGCCCCTTCAGTCCAGATGATCGCCGGCTGCACCGGAAGATTTCGAAGATACTCTCCGATATTCTCTCGAGACCTTGTGCCCGTGCTTTTGCAATTCCCTACCACCAAAATATCCCTATGGATGAATACTTACACCTGTCATTCTTATTTTTATTCCTAGTCCATCTTGTTATTACAAGATACCCCGAGAATACTTTGTGCCTATTGCCTTGTAGTTCTTTGCCACCTGAATGCCCTTACAAATAATTTCTCGCAATTATCGAGTATCCGCTCATCCCCAATTGATTCAAGTAATTCACAAAAGTCTTCGAAATACTATTTGAACTTCCGAAAATCCTAAGCAGCCTGTTGTTCTTGAAATTCTTGCTTGCTTGCATTATGGTTAATCCCATGAGTATAGTAATCTTATTGGTATCCTTTGTCACTATCATTTTTGAGTCCATTGATTCAATAAGTTGTGAATGTTCACAATCATCAGTCGAATCCTAGGATTATCCTTCTGGCCCAGACGTCATCTGGGTATGATCTGGTTCTTGACCAATCAATGCCTTGATCAGTTGTGCATCTAAGTCTATTGAACTTATTCATTTTCGATCAGAACGATTGCTTCTGATCCATTGGTTTGGAAATCATAAAAATTCTTTGCATTAAGCTTTGAAATAGTCAGTTGTTTCTATAATCCGATGCCTTGGCATTCCTTCTTCCTCTGATTGAGTACCGATACTCACATCAGCCCCGTTGTGGACCGCCATACCCATTGTTGGGTTATTATCCGACAGTGTCCTTCACAACCAAAATTCTTGTGAGTTCTTTACCTGATACGTAATGCCTTTGGTAAATTGTATCCTCTACTTTTGTCAACCATGCTCTACTTTGAGTTTGTGTTATTTACTCCTGAAGTTCATGGTATATGTTCTACGAAGCCCCAATGGGTTGAACCTATGCCTTCCTTAATCTGTGTGAACCCGAAAGTTTTCACGGGTCATACTCCTCTGGTAATTCACCAGGTAGGTTTTGACAATGAAATCATTTTTATCTAGAGCAGTGAATGAAAGGTTATGCATTGAAGAAGTGGGAGTCGACCTTGAACTTTGTGTTCATGCCCATGGACACGATGTAGACCTTATCATTAAAGCTTCTCTTAAGTTAATTATTCCTAGGTATAAGTTCTTATATCTAGGATCCGGCCTTTTGCAATCATGGTTCTGACCATGTTCTCCTTTAAATACCATTTCTCGTGCAAGTTTAAGCACTTGTCTTCTGTAGAGCAATACCCTAGTCCAACCGCTACTTTGATCTGTCGTCGAGTATTACCCCCCTCGTATCTCGAGATTATCTAGGAACTGCATAACTTCTTATGAGTTCTTCATCAAGTACTACATTCTCACTGATTACAATTTTTCATGGCCTCTCAGTTATTAACCACTCAAAGACACCGATGACTGAATCGAGTCCGCACTACGGTTCAACAACTCTTAGTAATCTTCTTTAAGTACGAGTCTGTACCCGATCACGCCATTCCTAGCCTGTTTGGCTATATCATTGTCGTGATGATTTTAACTGTGCTACCTGGTCCTTATTCCCGGAGCACAATTTTCGATGATGAGCTAAGCTTACGTCGATCTTCCTCATCATATCATTTCGCCTTGAACCACAAGCTTGGACTTGAGTTTGTGTCGTACCCGTGGTTCCAATAACCTTTCGCTTCATCATTCCTTTGACTTGATGTCATCGCCGATCGATTACATCTTCAGGTAATCTCTCGACAAATGTGTCGTGATCATCATCAATATTCTGAGCTCTTCTAGGATATCAATCGAATTCTTGATGAGAAATACCATCCTTGCCCCTAGATCAATTGTATTATCATTGACGACAGCATTGCCTTCCCCCCGACAGAAACTTGATCATGTTATGGAGCTCCTTGCTATCGAGCTTATGTTATGTTCCACCTTGGATTATTATCATCTTTTATATCAAGGATGTTGTGAGAATTGATCCACCTCTTAAATAATTCTTGGTATTATGATACTTCACACCATCACCATTCTTTCTTGGTCCCCGTGTTGATTCTAACCGGGACACCAACAAGTGAACGGTGCTGCTTGGATTCTGTACTTCTAGCGACCCTATCGCATTGAAGTTAGTGGTCAACTGTTCGTTCTTAGACTATTGGTTATAGAATCACCATTCTAACTTTGATCGTGCTACCTAAGCCCATATTTCGGGTGCACCTTTCAACCAATGTTTAATTGTGTATGTTTTCCTCGGTCATACATCATTATATCATTTGGTCTGACAATTGTTATCTCCCTGTTCACATTATTGAGGAGATCCATCTTTTTGGAAATATCGATGAGTTGTCGCCAAGTCCATCCGCCACCTCCTCATCCTCTCCTTGGTTTAATGATGAACTCTTGTTTCGGAAGTCGCTTCCATAGTTCATTTCCCAAGAATCTTACAATGTCATCTCGTCAATTTGTGTTGCACCTTTCTTCTCAGGCCTCCTGAGTCTGAGTTATCCTGACACCAATCAGATCTGAATCTTGGTCAGATATGATGGTTGGAACATATTTCTAGGAGTTATAACATCTTTACATGACCGGATAAGGTGATGTCATGCCTAGCACACCTGGTCGGAGCACCTAGTGATATAGTTTCCTTTTCTGTAAGGTTATCCATTCTTCCATGAGGAAATTGTAAGGCTTATTCTACAATTTGTTCCTGATGGATCCTTCGTGTATCCAGAGTCTGACCTTTGCTTGAAGACCATGTCAATGCTATCTCGAAGCATGTCACTGGTACTCCGATCCTCAGTAAGAACATTTGTAGCACAATGCTAAATTTTCTTTATCAATTATCCAAACACCGTTGTATGGGTAATGGCATGAAATTTCTCTCCCCTTTCCTAAAGGGTTTTCTATGTTATATCCCGTCATGTATATCATGCTCTGCTTGCCCTTGGGAAGGATATACCCTTGAAATATGTGTTTAAACACATTTTCTTTCCATTGTTCCGTTTAATCTGATGATCACCTTTTCCTTTCAATTATTTTGTTTAATCTTTCTTGTGATCTATATGATCTAAGTAGTAATAATTCACTGCTTATGTAAACACCTTGGTGTACTACTCCGTCAATAAGACCCTGTTACTATTGTTGATGACATTCCGGTAGCCACCGATGGACGAGAACCTTGCCTATTGGTCCGCCTCGTTCAACGAGCAGGAAAATGGTTCTCTTCGTCCCTCGCCCTTGGTACCTCCGTTGTTGCCAACATAACTGGCAGGCTACCCTCTGATATGCCTTGCTATCATCACCGTGCAATATGTCAGCCCCCTTTCTACTTTTAACCCACATGGTGGGCCCATAACCCACAGGTCCCAGGATCGAAACCTGACTCTCCTGTAGGCCCTATTGCCAAAGATATTCCTTGAGCTTGACTTTGTATGTAATTCACAGGACACCTGCCTAGTAATCTATTCTGGTATCAGATGCAATACTTATTCCCATTGCTCTGAACCCCTTTCACATTTTGTATTAGGCAACGAACGATTGCCTATGCGCTTGAAACTTCTATGGTGCACCTTCTTACTTTGCTCCCGATAATTTCTGAAGTTTCAACTCGAGAGTTACTTTCCGCCACCTTCCCTAATATTATCTACCAGATAAGCAAATCTTGTAGAGGTCTGTCCTTTTGAAGCTACCCCTTATCCTTTTCGTAAGTACGATGAACATCCCGAAGGAAGGACGAGAACTTCATCATGATGACCTGAAGCAGAGAAATGAGGACACCAACGTAGTGGATCTACCTCTTCGAGAAGAGCAACCAAGACCGAGAAGAATCGTTAGAATTTCGTAACCTAGTCTTTCCCCTTTACTCCGCCTCTTAAATCTCGGGACGAGATTTCTTGTAGTGGAGGAGAATTGTGATGCCCGGATAATTAAGCTATAGTAATTCTCTGCTAATGACGCCATGTCACTTCGATTACTGTTGCTAATCTCGCGTTAGTTCGAAACCGATTCAAATTCAAATTCAAAATCAAGCAAACAATAAAAGTTTTCAAATGTTAAAACTAAAATGCTCGGAGTGAACCAAATATTGCATAGGTAAGTATGGTGGAGAAACCACACCTTTATAAAATGTTTAAGTACTATAAGATGAATAAAACAGCAGTAAAAACAATTATTTAAATACCTTTTGTAATTAATAAAATGTCAAACTAATTTATTTGAGGACTAGACTTTTTGCGACTATGGGCTAAGTTGAAATACTAATTTAGATGTTGTGTGTATATTTTACTAAAACTAAAATAATAGGAAACAAAACTAAAACAGATAAAGTAGAAGAAATATAAAGAAAAGTAAAAAGGACAAAAAAACAAAACGAAGGAAACAAAAAAAGAGCAGGACCCCTTGGCCTCTGGGCCGCCAGGCCAGCCCACGGCCCACCCCACTCTCTCTGGCCAACAAGGCCACTCCCCCGACCCCAAACCCTAAATCACCCCACTCCCCCCCACACGATCCACTCTCCTCCCTCCGCCCCCGCGATTCAGATCGGGGGAAATGCACCTGACGCGGCCCGTCACAACCCCACCGCGCCTTCGTCCTCCTCCACGATGCCACTTCGCCGGCGCCGCACCTTCCAGCCTCCTTCCTCTCCCTCGTTCACCCCGTCGTCTTCCCCGAGCTCAGCGCGCGCTCCATCCATGGCCGCCCCGACCTCCCGCCGCATGTCATCGTCGTCGGTCTACTCGCCTTCGGCCACCTCTCCGACCCGCCGGCCTCCTCGAGCGCTTCCCCGACTCCTACCCGAGCAAGCCTCGCTCAACTACAGGGCTCTGTGAGCCCCCTTCCCTTCCCCTCTTCCTCCCTGGCGGATCCACCGCCGTGCCCCACGCGCGCGCTCATCCTCCCTAGTACCTCGCCGCACCCCCTATGCTGTCTGCGCCCACACGAGCCCATCTGCGCCGACCTGCGCCCACCACGGCCATCACGGACACTCGCCGCCGCTCGTGTTGCTCCCGCTCCCCGCCTCGACGCACTGGCCGCGCCCCAGGCGCGCCCCTACACCGGCCTCCCGCAGCTTTCTCCAGCACAGACCCCTGCTCGCACGACCGCGCCCTCGCGCAGTCCAGCCGTCGCCCATGCTTCCCGTGCCGAAGCTCGTCGCGCCGCGCCGTAGCCCCTGATGCACCGCGCCGCGCCCGCCGCCTGCTGTGCGTGGCCGCACGCAACCCGCCCTGCGCCGCGGCTCCCGCCCGTCTCCACTCACCCCGTCGTGCGCAGCCCACGCCCGCCCGGGTGCCCGGTTACCAGCGCCCGTTCAGACTATGCCCGTTAACCCCGCGCCCGATAGGCCCCCTGTGCCTATGACAGATGGGGCCCACGCCCAAAAATAAAACGAAAAAAGAGATTAATTAAATAATAATTGCTAATTAATTAATTAGTTAGTAAATTAATTATTTAACTTAAATAACCTGCTTAATAACCTAATCAACCAGATTAGTTAATCAAATGTTGTTTAGTAAAACATGTATCAATGACATGCGGGTCCCATGGGCCCTTTTGACCAGTCAACGGTCCAGTCAAACGCTGACTGGACATTTGACCAGGGCCCCACCTGTCAGCCCCTTAGACACACTCTGGGTATAGTTCCTGTGTACCCATAGCATCTAAATACAAATTTAATTTCGAATTAAATTAAATCCAGAAATTAGAAAATCATTTCAAATCTTTTTAAAATTAATATAAGATAAACCGTAGCTCGGATTGAAAAACTTTGTACATGAAAGTTGGTCAGAACAACGAGACGAATCCGAATATGTAGCCCGTTCGTCTGCCACACATCCCTAGCATAGCGAACATGCAACTTTCCCCCTCCAGTTCATCTGTCCAAAAATGCAAAACACCGGGGATACTTTCCCTGATGTTTCCCACCTTCGTCGGTATCACCTACTACCGCGTTAGGGCACACCTGGTACCGCTCATTGTCTTTTCATGCACCGTCATGCATATGTTTGCATTATATTTATTGTTTCTTCGCCCTCTTCTCTCGTTAGACACCGAGACCGACGCCGCTGCTACCCAGTACGACTACAGTGTTGACGACCCCTCCTTCTCGGCTGAGCTTCCAGACAAGCCCCCCCTTGATCACCAGATATCGCCTATTCCTTCTCTCTACTGCTTGCATTAGAGTAGTGTAGCATGTTACTGCTTTCGGTTAATCCTATTACGTTGCATAGCCTGTCATTGTTGCTACAGTTTTTACCCTTACCTGCAATCCTAAATGCTTAGTATAAGATGCTAGTATTCCATCAGTGGCCCTACATTCTTGTCCGTCTGCCATGCTATATTATTGGGCCATGATCACTCGGGAGGTGATCGCGAGTATATACTTACATACATATTATACATGATACATGTGGTGACTAAAGTCGGGTCGGCTCGTAGAGTACCCGTAAGTGGTTTCGATGAGGGGGATGAAAGGACAGGTGGCTCTATCCCGGTAGAGGTGGGCCTGGGTTCTCGACGGCCCCCGACTGTTACTTTGTGGTGGAGCGACAGGGCAGGTTGAGACCACCTAGGTGAGAGGTGGGCCTGGCCCTGGTCGGCGTCCGTGGTTACTTCAAAATAACACGCTTAAGGAGATCTTGATATTTGATCTGAGTTGGGTCGTTGACCTTATACGTACTAACCGCCACGTGAGACAAGATATGGGCAACCGGCGTCGTGGTATCAGCCGAAGCTCTTTCTGACGTCAGCGACTGAGCGGCGCGCGCCGGATTGGACCGTAAGCCTGCACTTGTATTAAGGGGGCTAGGTCTGCTTCCGGCCGTGTTCGCAACGTGCAGGTGTGCAATGGGCGATGGGCCCAGACCCCTGCGCGCATAGGATTTAGACTGGCGTGCTGACCTCTCTGTTGAGCCTAGGTAGGGCTGCGACGTGTTGATCTCCCGAGGCCGGACATGACCCAGGAAAGTGTGCCCGGCCAGAGGGATCGAGCATGTCAGGTAATGTGGTGCACCCCTGCAGGGAAGTTGATCTATTCGAATATCCGTGTCCACGGTAACAGGCGACCCGGAGTTGTACCTTGACCTTATGACAACTAGAACCGGATGCTTAATAAAACACACCCTTCCAAGTGCCAGATATAACCCGGTGATCGCTCTTACACAGGGCGACGAGGAGAGGATTGCCAGGTAGGATTATCCTATGTGATGCTACTTGGTGAACTTACCATCTACTCTCTTCTACATGCTGCAAGATGGAGGTTGCCAGAAGCGTAGTCTTCGACAGGACTAGCTATTCCCCTCTTATTCTAGCATTCTGTAGTTCAGTCCATCAATATTGCCCCTTTACACAGATACCCATGCATATGTAGTGTAGATCCTGGCTTGCGAGTACTTTGGATGAGTACTCACGGTTGCTTTTCTCCCTCTTTTCCCCTTTCCTTTCCTCTCGGTTGTCGCAACCAGATGCTGGAGCCCAGGAGCCAGACGCCACCGTTGACGACGACTCCTACTACACCGGAGGTGCAAACTACTATGTGGAGGCCGCTGACGATGACCAGGAGTAGTTTAGGAGGATCCCAGGCAGGAGGCATGCGCCTCTTTCGATCTGTATCCCAGTTTATGCTAGCCTTCTTAAGGAAAACTTGTTTAACTTATGTCTGTACTCAGATATTGTTGCTTCCGCTGACTCGTCTATGATCGAGCACTTGTATTCGAGCCATCTGCCTTGTATTATGATGCTTGTATGACTTATTTATGTTTTTAGAGTTGTGTTGTGATATCTTCCCATGAGTCCCTGATCTTGATCGTACACGTTTGCGTGCATGATTAGTGTACGATTGAATTGGGGGCATCACACTAACATCGGGGCAGAGGCGTCAAGCTACCAATGGAACACCAGAAAGCCAAAATGCCCACTAGAAAACCAAGACGTCGACGCAGATGACGATGATCTTGATATGCCAGATTTTGCTGCTATGATTGCAGATTTTAAGGGCCCAAAAAAGGATATGATTGGGTACAAGGATCTGCCAACCATTGATGCGGACTCCAAGAAAGAATTGTATCCAGGTTGCAAAAAGAAATATTTCAAGTTGAGTGCCACCCTGGCGCTTCTCAGATTTAAAGTAGCAAACGGTCTATCAAACAAGGGCTTCACAGAGATGTTAGGTCTTTTCAAAGAAATTCTTCCGAAAGATAATGTGCTCCCCAGAAGCATGAATGAAGCGAAGAAAATTGTTTGCCCATTGGAACTAGAAGTATAGAAGATACATGCTTGTGTGAATGATTGTATATTGTACCGTGGTGAGTACAAATATCTGCGTGCATGTCCCAATGCAAGCATGCATGATACAAGCGCAGGAGAGAAAAGGACAAGTACAGATCGGACGACGAGATCAAGACAGGAATCCCATTCAAGGTTGTTTGGTACTTTCCTTTAATTCCAAGGTTGAGGCGTTTGTTTGCAAACCCTAGAGAGGCAAAGAGGTTGCAGTGCCATCATGATGAGCGAATTGCGGATAAGTATATGAGGCACCCGAAAGATGGGGATCAGTGGGAATTAATCGACAACAAGTTTCAAGACTTTGGCAAGGATCCTAGAAGTATAAGGCTCGGGGAGTGTACTGACGGGATGAATCCTTTTGGCGATATGAGCACCAATCACAACACATGGCCGGTGCTTCTGTGCATATATAACCTAGCTCCTTGGTTGTGTATGAAGAAAAAATACATTATGATGTCAATGATTATCCAAGGCCCGAAGCAACCTGGAAATGACATCGACATTTACTTTCAGCTACTGGTAGAAGAACTGCTGACAGTGTGGATAGATGCGCCTGCTGTAAAATGTTATGATGCTTACAGAAAGGAGATTTTCAATCTACATGCGATGCTGGTGCACACCATTAAAGATATGTCAGCATTAGGCAACACATTGGGGCAGAAAACAAAGGGAGATGTAGGTTGTGTCACATGCATGGATAGGACAGCTAGCAGATTTCTTCCCAACTCACGGAAAACCGTGTATTTGCATCATCGTAGGTTCTTAGGACGAAATCACCCATACCGAAAGATGAAAGCTGAATTTGATGGTACGACAGAGGTAGATGTGGGCCCAAGAGCCTATGATGGGGAGGTGGTCCACAACATGGCTAAACAAATTAATGTTGTGCTTGGCAGAAGCACGCTTTGACGGTGAGACAAACACCCAAGGGTCAAGTGTTCAAGAAGAAATCGGTGTTCTGGAAATTACCATACTGGGAGATTCTACGTGTACGTCACTACATCGATGTCATGCACATAGAGAATAACATATGTGAAAGCATCCTTGGTACTCTGCTCAAGATTAAAGGTAAAAGAAAGGATGGTGATGGTTCACGGCTCGATATGCTTGCTGATCAATCAAAACACAAGAGTGAAGCAGAAGATGATGACAAATTCATCAAAGCTTGCCAGAGTTACAATTTTAGTACAAAAGAAGCAACACAGTTCTTCACCTATTTGTTGTCAGTTAAGACACCCTCTTCCTAGTCCGCCAACATCATAAGTCTCGTGGATGTGAGCTCAGGTAAAAGGAAGTTGGGACACATGAAGTCACATGATTGCCACGTAATGCTGACACAAATCCTCCCGGTGGCCATCAGGAAAAGATATAAGAAACACACTCATTGAGCTCTGTGATTTCTTCAACCAACTATGGCAGAAAGTTGTTGATCCTGAAGAGTTGGATCATATGCAAGATGATATCGCAAGAATATTGTCCAACCTAGAGATGTTTTTCCCACCGTCATTCTTTGATGTCATGGTCCATCTCACGGTGCACCTTGTCGACGAGATAAAGTATTGTGGTCCTCTGTTTCTTTGCTACATGTATCCCTTCGGGCGGTTCATGCATGGGAATACTGAAGCGCTTTTGTCGGAACCAAAACCACCCAGAGGCAAGCATCCTACAAGGTTATACCACGGAGGAGGTGGTTGAGTTTTGCACCAAATACCTGAAACAAAGACCTATAGGTTTGCCCCTCTCTCGCCACGAGGGAAGGCTGAAAGGTAAGCCGGTCCTTGCTGGCACGCAAATGGCTGCACCCGCAAAATTGGCAGAGAAAGCCAATTTGACGGTACTGCTTAATAGCCCAGTTCTTAACGCTTATGCCGAATAACACTTGGTGGAGATACGCCAAAGCTTATTACCAATGGTGCCTTCATCAGATGTGGAGATGAAGGAGCACACTAAGAACTACGCCAGATGGCTGAAGAATCGTTTGGCACAAGGATCCATCGATGACATTGCTACGTGGTTGGCACAAAAGCCATCACCTACGGTGTTGACGTAACAAGCATATGACATAAATGGATACACGTTCTACACCGAGGAACGTGATGAGAAGACCTCATATCAGAAAAGCTCTGTTCGAATAGAATGTTGGGAAACGTAGCATGCAATTTCAGAAAAAATCCTACGCTCACGCAAGATCTATCTAGGAGATGCATAGCAACAAGGGGAAGAGTGTGTCTACGTACCATCTTAGACCGTAAGCGGAAGCGTTTGACAATGCGGTTGATGTAGTCCAACTTCTTCTAGCTTCGACCGATCAAGTACCGAACGTACGGCACCTCCGAGTTCTGCACACGTTCAGCTCGGTGGCGTCCCTCGTCTTCTTGATCCAGCAAGGCGTCGAGGTAGTAGATAAGTTTCGTCAGCACGACGACATGGTGATGGTGATGGTGAAGTGATCCGCGCAGGGCTTTGCCTAAGCACTACGAAGATATGACCGTGGGAGTAAACAGTGGAGGGGGCGCCGCACACGGTTATGCAATAGTCTGGGGTGTGCTAGGGGCGACCCCCTGAAGGAAATATGCCCTAGAGGCAAATAAAGTTGTTATTTATATATCCTTATATCATGATAAATGTTTATTATTCATGCTAGAATTGTATTAACCGAAAACTTAGTACATGTGTGAATACATAGACAAAACAGAGTATCCCTATTATGCCTCTACTTGACTAGCTCATTAATCAAAGATGGTTATGTTTCCTGACCATAGACATGTGTTGTCATTTGATAAACGGGATCACATCATTAGAGAATGATGTGATGGACAAGACCCATCCGTTAGCTTAGCATAATGATCGTTTAGTTTTATTGCTATTGCTTTCATCATGACTTATACATGTTCCTCTGACTATGAGATTGTGCAACTCCCGAATACCGGAGGAACACCTTGTGTGATATCAAACGTCACAACGTAACTGGGTGATTATAAAGATGCTCTACATATGTCTCCGAAGGTGTTTGTTGGGTTGGCATAGATCGAGATTAGGATTTGTCACTCCGTGTATCGGAGAGGTATCTCTGGGCCCTCTCGGTAATGCACATCACTATAAGCCTTGCAAGCAATGTGACTAATGAGTTAGTCATGGGATGATGCATTACGAAACGAGTAAAGAGACTTTCCGGTAACGAGATTGAAGGTATGATGATACCGACGATCGAATCTTGGGCAAGTAACATACCGATGACAAAGGGAACAATGTATGTTGTTATGTTGTTTGACCGATAAAGATCTTTGTAGAATATGTAGGAGCCAATATGAGCATCCAGGTTGCGCTATTGGTTATTGACTGGAGATGTGTCTCTGTCATGTCTACATAGTTCTCGAACCTGTAGGGTCCGCACGCTTAACGTTCGATGACGATTTATATTATGAATTATGTGATTTGATGACCAAAGTTTGTTCGAAGTCCCGGATGAGATCACGGACATTATGAGGAGTCTCGAAATGGTCGAGAGGTAAAGATTCATATATAGGATGATGGTATTTGGACACCGGAAGTGTTCCGGGTGATACCGTGTCATCGGAAGGGGTTCCGGGCAACCCCCGGCAAAGATATGGGCTTAATGGGCCAAGTAAGGGAACACACCAGCCCGCAAGGGGCTGGTGCGCCCCCTATAGAGCCAGCCACGTGGGGAGAAAGGGAAAGGTGAGGAGGAAAAGGAAAGTATGAAGTAGGATTCCTACTTCCTTCCCCTCCCCCCTCCTTCCTTTCCCCATTGTCCAAATGTGGTAAGGGGGGCTGAATTGGACTAGGGGCCCAAGTAGGATTCCTCCTACTTGGGCGCGCCCTAGGCTGCCTCCCTCCCTCTCCCTCCTTTATATACGTGGGGAGGGCACCCCTAGAACACACATCAATTGTTCTTAGCCATGTGTGGCGCCCCCGTCCACAGTTAACACCTCGGTCATATCGTCGTAGTGCTTAGGCGAAGCCCTGCGCCGGTAACTTCATCATCACCATCGCCATGCCGTCGTGTTGATGGAACTCTCCCTCGTCATCAACTGGATCAAGAGCTCGAGGGACGTCATCGTGTTGAATGTGTGCTGAACACGGAGGTGCCGTACGTTCGGTACTTGGATTGGTTGGATCATGAAGACGTTCGACTACATCAACCACGTTACTAAGCGCTTCCGCTTTCGGTGTACAAGGGTACATGGACACACTCTCCCCGCTCATTGCTATACTTCTTCTAGATAGATCTTGCGTGATCGTAGGATTTTTTTGAAATACTACGTTCCGCAACAGTGGTATCAGAGCCAGGTGTATGCGTAGATGTTGTATGCACGAGTAGAACACAATGAGTTGCGGGCGATAATAGTCATACTGCTTACCAGCAACGTCTTTCTTTGATTCGGCGGTATTGTTGGATGAAGCGGCCCGGACCGACATTACATGACCGCGTTCATGAGACTAGTTCTACCGACGTGCTTCGCACACAGGTGGCTAGCGGGTGTAAGTTTCTCCAACTTTAGTTGAATCGAGTTTGACTACGCCCAGTCCTTGTTGAAGGTTAAAACAACACTTTTGACAAAAAATTGTTGTGGTTTTGATGCGTAGGTAAGAATGGTTCTTGCTAGAAGCCCGTAGCAGCCACGCAAAACTTGCAACAACAAAGTAGAGGACGTCTAACTTGTTTTTGCAGGGCTTGTTGTGATGTGATATGGTCAAGACATGATGATATGTAAATTGTTGTATGAGATGATCATGTTTTGTAGAAGTTATCGGCAACTGGCAGGAGCCTTATGGTTGTCGCTTTTATTGTATGAAATGCAATTGCCATGCAATTGCTTTACTTTATCACTAAGCGGTAGCGATAGTCCACTACAAAAAAAGACACATCCGTGACATTTTGGGCCGAACGAATTTTTTTTGTCATACATATGACACTTCTATCACGATAATTGTGACAAAACCCGGTATCATCATAGATGTAGTGGGCTCCTACTTCTATGACAAAAAATCATGACAGAAAATGGGCTTTTCGTCCTGGGCGGGCGGAAGACGCAGCTGCATGACATTCTTTGGGCCGTCCATGACGGAAAAAACCGTGGTAGAAGTGAGGGCGAGGAAATTTTCGGGGAGTTCCCGGTTACGGTGGGAGGTCGGGGGCCTAGCGATGCGCGTTTCTCTCGTAGATGTACGCGCGTGTGTGCGAGGCGTTGGCTCTAACTGAACCCGAGCGAGGCGTTGGGCTCTAACTGAACCCGAGCGATTGCACTGCAGGCTACGCGTTACTGAACCCGAGCGATCGATTGATGGCTGTTAACTGAACCCGATCGAGCGATTCCTTCGCTACTGCTGCTAACTGAAGCCGATCGATGCTGCCTCTGGAATGAACAGTGAGCGTTGCGGGGGGGGGGGGGGGGTTGGATGAACAGTGAGCGGTGGCGTTGCCTCTGGATGAACAGGACCCCGTGGTGTGGTGGAGGGCTGGATGAACAGTAGACGGTGGAGGGGTGCCCGTGGAGGGGTGGTTGAACAGTAGCCGGTGGAGTAGCGCGCGGTGGAGGCTGGATGAACAGGAGCCCGTGGAGGCTGGAGGAGGTCGACGGTAGCCCGTGGAGGCTGGAGGAGATCGACGGTGGAGATGAACAGTATCCCGTGGAGTCCCGTTTTGCGGTACGCCACACCCCTCCCGATGAACAGGATCCCCGTTTCGACCGTAGGAGGTCTGTTTCGTCCGTTTTGCGGTACGGCACACCCCTCCCGATCAACAGGACCCCCGTTTCGACCGTAGGAGGTCCGTTTCGTCCGTTTTGCGGTACGCCACACCCCTCCCGATCAACAGGACCCCTGTTTCGACCGTAGGAGGTCCGTTTCCTCCGTTTTGCGGTACGCCACACCCCTCCCGATCAACAGGACCCCGTTCCGAACGTAGGAGGTCCGTTTCCTCCGATGTGCGGTACGCCAGGCCTCGTTTCCATCGCCTGTTCCGTCGAAGCCCTCCCGATGAACACGACCACGCATTCCGTTCCGACCCAGCCGGTTGGCTCCCACGCATTCCGTTGCCTCCCGATGAACACGACACATTCCGTTGCCTCCCCATGAACACGACGCATTCCGTTGCCTCCCCATGAACACGACGACGACGCTGTTTCTCCGTTCCGACCCAGCCATGTACACGAGCCCTGGCCGTACGTATGCGCGAGTAGGCGTTCGAGACCCCGCCCGTATGTACACATACGTGGCCGTATTTTCTTGCTTGCACCCTGGCCGCTGTACGTACGTGTACATGCTACGTGCGCGCCTCTACTACGACACATACGCGCCTCTACTACGACACATGCGCGCCTCTACATCCACCAGTATATATGTACGTACACGTTCGCGACCAGAATGACAACGCTACGTACGCTTCGACCAGGTGGGTCCCGACTGTCAGGCACTTCCTTGCCTATGAAGATGTAGCTGGTGGGTCCCAGCAGTCAGGGGGGCGAATCGTTTTTTTTTTGCCCGGATGCACTTCCTTGCGTGTGAAGATGTAGCTGGTGGGTCCCAGGAGTCAGGGGGAAATGTTTTTTTCGCAAAATACAGTGGCCCGTCCGGTGGGTCCCAGCTGTCAGGTGGAGGAATCATTATTTTCCGAGTAATAAGGAGGCACTTCCTTGCTGCGGCCGTGGACCCAGCTGTCAGCCTCTCCACGTACAGTACTCTTCCGATGGAAGTCGTTCCTTGACCATGTTGACCACGCCGCGCGGAGAGCACCACGGCGGTGGACGACGGCGAGGCCTAGGAAGGGGACGACGCGGAGCCGGGGAAGACGCGGCAGTGGCAGCCCCCGCGGAGAGGAGTACGAGGGTTCACTGGTTCGGCTACGGTGTGAGGCTGCTGTCGCCGCAGGGCCTGGCCAGCGGTAGGAATAGTAGGGGGCGGTGAGGCCTCCGTGGTAGCACAGCCGGCCACGGGAGGCAGGAGCATGCGGCACGACCGGCGCTGCTTTGGGCGGCTGGAGCAAGAAGACCAGAGGTTGAAGAAGCACTACGGCCGTTGGATGGACATCGTACGGTCACTGGAGCTAGAATCGTTCATATTGACTAAAGTTGACAAAGGCCCCCGTCCCAGTCAACTTAGTAGGCCCACAAGTCAGCCTCCCACCATGGTGGGTCCCAGCTAGCAGGGGGAGTATTCTTTTTTTTGTGCGTAATAAGGAGGCACTTCCTTGCGTGCGAAGATATAGCTGGTGGGTCCGAGCTGTCAGCGGCGGTAATGTTTTTTTCGCGAAATACAGAGGCCCTTTCGGTGGGTCCCTGATGTCAGGTGGAGGAATCATTATTTTGCGCGTAATAAGGAGGCATTTCCTTGCGTGCGGCCGTGGACCCAGCTGTCAGCCTCTCCACGTACAGTCCACTTCAGATGCATGTCGGTCGTTGACCACGTTGACCAGGCCGCGCCGAGAGCACCAGGGCGGTGGACGACGGCGAGGCCTAGGAAGGGAACGACACGGAGGCAGGGAAGACTCGGCAGTTGTTTCCCACGCGGAGGGGAGTACGACTGTACGAGGGTTTACTGGTTCGTCTGCCGTCGCCGGAGATTAACAATAGGTGTGGGTGAGTAGAGGGATGGCTAGGCCAGCGATGGAAGTACGATGGGGCGGTGAGGCCTGCGCGGCAGCAGAGCTGGTCGCGGGGAAGAGGGAGCAGGCAGTCCCGCCGGCGCTTGTTTGAGCGGCTGGAGCAGGAAGAGCAGAGATTGAAGAAGCACGACGGCCGTTGGATGGCCATCCAACAGTCACTGCTTGAGCGTCAACCTTTTTTTTTAGGAAAGCCTCAAATCTGTGGAAAACAACATACAGCCCATCTGCCATTATTTCTAATAATTTGCAGCCCATTTGCTAATTATTAAGGTTTTTTTGGAGCCCATATTCTTTTTGTTAGCATTACAGCCCATATTGTGGCCACGGTTAAAAAATTATACGAAATTTTGCATATTTCGGTGCGGTCCGAACTGTTTTTAATCCCGAAATTTCGACTCACATTCAAACTGATTTTAAAAATAAATGTATATCAATATAAAATCCAACAATTTCCCCACGCATAAAAATTAATGTAATTTAAAATCTCGAAATGAAAAAAAAAAGATGTTTGAAGCTAATTGCCGGTTTGATGTGTTTTAAAAATTTACAGCCCATTTCTCATTACTGATGGGCCATTTTCTCGGCCAGCCGAATGAAAGCTCTCCTCGTCTTGAAAGAGTTGCAGCCCAATAGGCCTGACAAAGCGACTTACTTGGAAAATCACAAAAAAACTGGGTTGTGGCCGTGGACCCAGCTGTCAGCCTCTCCACGTACAGTACTCTTCCGATGGAAGTCGTTCCTTGACCACGTTGACCACGCCGCGCGGAGAGCACCACGGCGGTGGACGACGGCGAGGCCTAGGAAGGGGACGACGCGGAGCCGGGGAAGACGCGGCAGTGGAAGCCCGCGCGGAGAGGAGTACGAGGGTTCACTGGTTCGGCTGCGGTGTGAGGCTGCCGTCGCCGCAGGGCCTGGCCAGCGATGGGAATAGTAGGGGCGGTGAGGCCTCCGCGGCAGCACAGCCGGCCACGGGAGGCAGGAGCATGCGGCACGACCGGCGCTGCTTTGGGCGGCTGGAGCAAGAAGACCAGAGGTTGAAGAAGCACTACGGCCGTTGGATGGACATCGTACGGTCACTGGAGATAGAATCATTCATATTGACTAAAGTTGACAAAGGCCCCCATCCCAGTCAACTTAGTAGGCCCACAAGTCAGCCTCCCACCATGGTGGGTCCCAGCTAGCAGGGGGAGTATTCATTTTTTTGTGCGTAATAAGGAGGCACTTCCTTGCGTGTGAAGATATAGCTGGTGGGTCCGAGCTGTCAACGGCGATAACGTTTTTTTCGCGAAATACAGAGGCCCTTTCGGTGGGTCCCTGATGTCAGGTGGAGGAATCATTATTTTGCGTGTAATAAAGAGGCATTTCCTTGCCTACGGCCATGGACCCAGCTGTCGGCCTCTCCACGTACAGTCCACTTCAGATGCATGTCGGTCGTTGACCACGTTGACCAGGCCGCGCCGAGAGCACCAGGGCGGTGGACGACGGCGAGGCATAGGAAGGGAACGAGGCGGAGGCAGGGAAGACTCGGCAGTTGTTTCCCACGCGGAGGGGAGTACGACTGTACGAGGGTTTACTGGTTCGTCTGCCGTCGCCGGAGAATAACAGCAGGTGTGGGTGAGTAGAGGGATGGCTAGGCCAGCGATGGTAGTACGGTGGGGCGGTGAGGCCTGCGCGGCAGCAGAGCCGGGCGCTGGGAGGAGGGAGCAGGCAGTCCCGCGGGCGCTTGTTTGAGCGGCTGGAGCAGGAAGAGCAGAGACTGAAGAAGCACGACGGTCATTGGATGGCCATCCAACAGTCACTGCTTGTGCGTCAACCTTTTTTTAGGAAAGCCTCAAATCTGTGGAAAACAGCATACAACCCATCTGCCATTATTAATAATTTACAACCCATTTGCTAATTATTAAGGTTTTTTAGGAGCCCATATTCTTTTTGTTAGCATTACAGCCCATATTGTGGCCACGATTAAAAAATTATACGAAATTGTGCATATTTCGGTGCGGTCCGAACTGTTTTTAATCCCGAAATTTTGACTCACATTCAAACTGATTTTAAAAATAAATGTATATCAATATAAAATCAAACAATTTCTCCACGCATAAAAATTAATGTAATTTAAAATCTCGAAATGAAAAAAAAGATATTTGAAACTAATTGCCGGTTTGATGTGTTTTAAAAATGTACAACCCATTTCTCATTACTGATGGGCCATTTTCTCGGCCAGCCGAATGAAAGCTCTCCTCGTCTTGAAAGATTTGCAGCCCAACAGGCCTGACAAAGCGACTTACTTGGCAAATCACAAAAAAACTGGGTTGTGGCCGTGGACCCAGCTGTCAGCCTCTCCACGTACAGTACTCTTCCGATGGAAGTCTTTCCTTGACCACGTTGACCACGCCGCGCGGAGAGCACCACGGCAGTGGACGACGGCGAGGCCTAGGAAGGGGACGACGCGGAGCCGGGGAAGACGCGGCAGTGGAAGCCCGCGCGGAGAGGAGTACGAGGGTTCACTGGTTTGGCTGCGGTGTGAGGCTGCCGTCGCCGCAGGGCCTGGCCAGCGGTGGGAATTGTAGGGGGCGGTGAGGCCTCCGCGGCAGCACAGCCGGCCACGGGAGGCAGGAGCATGCGGCACGACCGGCGCTGCTTTGGGCGGCTGGAGCAAGAAGACCAGAGGTTGAAGAAGCACTACGGCCGTTGGATGGACATCTTACGGTCACTGGAGCTAGAATCGTTCATATTGACTAAAGTTGACAAAGGCCCCCGTCCCAGTCAACTTAGTAGGCCCACAAGTCAGTCTCCCACCATGGTGGGTCCCAGCTAGCAGGGGGAGTATTCATTTTTTTGTGCGTAATAAGGAGGCACTTCCTTGCGTGTGAAGATATAGCTGGTGGGTCCGAGCTGTCAGCGATGGTAATGTTTTTTTCGCAAAATACAGAGGCCATTTCGGTGGGTCCCTGATGTCAGGTGGAGGAATCATTATTTTGCGCGTAATAAGGAGGCATTTCCTTGCGTGCGGCCTGGACCTAGCTGTCGGCCTCTCCACGTACAGTCCACTTTAGATGCATGTCGGTCGTTGACCACGTTGACCAGGCCGCGCCGAGAGCACCAGGGCGGTGGATGATGGCGAGGCCTAGGAAGGGAATGACACGGAGGCAGGGAAGACTCGGCAGTTGTTTCCCACGCGGAGGGGAGTACGACTGTACGAGGGTTTACTGGTTCGTCTGCCGTCGCCGGAGAATAACAGCAGGTGTGGGTGAGTAGAGGGATGGCTAGGCCAGCGATGGGAGTACGGTGGGGCGGTGAGGCCTACGCGGCAGCAGAGCGGCCGCGGGAGGAGGGAGCAGGCCTAGACGGGGCAGCCCAAAACCACGTCCAACACTTGCCAAAACTTCATCCCTCGTTTTCTCTGTGTTTCGCACACTCGACATTGTGTGGGCATTTTGACTGTGCATCATATGAAGATGTGCTATGCATGAATGTTGATCAGCATGATGTTAACTGGCTGGTAGTTCCATTTTCGACCATGAATAGAACTTCCAACATGATGTTAACCCTGTTTGAAAAGGCCGTGTTAATATAAATGCTCTGCCTCTAAAAGTTGCAGTTTCTTATTTGAAACTGAACTTGCAGTTTCTTATCTGAAACTGAAACTTGCAGTTTCTTCTCTGAGAATCACATTGTCTGCACTTTTATACTCCTATGAAACTACATTTTTTAAGTGCTAAAAATAGATCTCTAGAATTCATAAAATACTTCATATGCTCAATACTGCAAATCTGAAAGTCAAAAGGCATTCATATCTGAAAGTACTCTCAAAATACACAACACAAAACACAATTCACAACCTGCAAATACTGACAACCCTAAGCTCCTCCTGACAATTCACAACCTGCCCGACTATTGGGCTGGGGGGGCAGCCCCCTCCTATTCCTCGGCGGTAGACAGCCGCCCCGTGAGATGATGTGAACGGCGAGGGAGACAATGGCGGGGAAGCGTCGTCGGGCCAACTGCTTTTCTCCTCTTGCAGTTGGGTTCGGTCGACGAAGACTCCACCGGCTCGCTCTGGCAGGACACCCTCACAAACGGCACCCTGTAGATGCTCGATCCTTCAATCTCTAGTGGATGCTCCATCTGGGATCGATACTCCCACCACCGCTCCCTCACGATCGGATTCGGTGAATCTGTTTGCTCCATGGCCCAGAGGAGCAGCTCTATGTACTCCGGCGCGACTCCCTCCGGGAGTATCGCCGCCTTTTCGCTCTGTTGCAGATATTTGGCCATGGATGTCGCCGTCGCCGCTAGTTGGTCCTTGTTGTCAAACCAAGACTGTATCTCCAACATCCTAGCTAGCTTCACAAGGTCGCCGTCTGTGATCCTCACGTATCGATTGTACTCCTCCATCGATCTACTTCTCCACAGCACCTTCACTCGCCGGCGGTGGTTTTTGAATGGAAGAGGAGAGGAGCAGCGCTGGTTTTGGATTAGAACGGGAGAGGAGCGACGCTGGTTTTGGACTGGAATAGGAGAGGAGGGGCGGTGGTTTTGAAATGGAAGAGGAGAGGAGCGGCGCTGCATTTAGATTGGAACAGGAGAGGAGCGACGGTGGATTAAGAGGAGAAGAGCGGAAGAGCGGCGCTGGTCTTGGAAGTATTTTTTTGTTGTTTTGCATATTTTGGGTCAAAGTTTGACCACGTACTGTATACTATTTAAAAGTCGAGGGCGGGGCTTTTCCTGCGCGGTAGGCGGGGCAGTTCCGCCTAGTCGGTTCGACAGAGATGCGAGAAGACGAGGGAGTAGGCTGCTGCAAACGTAGGGCTGTGTGATTTGACAGCGAGTTACTGCTGGACAGGTGGGGCCCCCTGATTTGACTTGCCATTATCATTTTAACTGCGGCACTACGACCGGCGTGAGTCTCCCGATTCCTGACCACCTCCATACAGGTGCCTCTCCCAATGCTCCACAATGTAGTAGAGGATGGCTCTTGCATGAGAGCCCACTTCTCCACTTTTTCCTTGCCTCTCTTTCCTCCACATATGCAAAAATGCCATGTAAAGCGCACTATTGTACTTACTTTTACTTGCTCCTACAGGTGCTTAAGCTTGCCACATAGGCATAAAGTCTGATGTGGCAAGTTAATCAAGAAGAGAGAGACTAGTTTGGTGACCCAAGGAAGAAACGGTGCTAAGCGCGTGTACCTAGGTGAAAAGACAATTTTGAGTCTATAGCTAATTAAATGAAGCAAACTTAGCAACACCATTTCATTGGAAGAGGTCACTCCTTGGCAAATGCAATAAATACTAGTACTCCCTGTGTCCCATAATATAAAAACGTTTTTGGCACTACACTAGTGTCAAAAACGTTCTTATATTATGGGACGGAGGGAGTACGAAGAAAGAGATAGAAGGAGTAAAAAAAATTACACTTATAGCCAACCTTATAGCCAACCTTGTTGTAGTATGAGTGACTAAGTGATGACTATGTATGACATGCCAACATCAGATAGCCTAACGCACCGTGTTAAATCTCCAAGGGCGCGACCGCGCGAGCAACGCGACGGTCGTGGTAGGCACGACCATGATACGGGCTGCTGGCAGCCCTTGGATCTGAGATCAAACGGTCGCATGCTAAGTTGCTGAAAATTTGCAGAATAACCCTCCAGGATAGGATATTCACCCATAGGTCTAGAATCACGCCATGCAACCATTCGATCTCATATCCAAGGGCTCTCGAAAGCCCGTATCATGGGAGAATGGAAAGCCACTACCCTGCCGTTCGCACGCTGGCAGCTCGCTCCTACTCGTCCCCACACGTCCTTCAATACTACGGCGGTTCGCTCCTAGTCGTCCCGTCCATTCACATTACGGCAGTTCCACTAATCCTAACCCTCCTCCCAAATCCATGGCGTCCCAAATCTCCACGATCGGCAGTGAGTACAAGGTTAGAACCATCACCAGCGATGAGTTCGACGTCATCTACACCCGTTCTTCCGCGACGGTGAAAGGATGCCTTTCTCGCTTCAGACGCATGTTCGAAGACTCAGATGATGAGTGGGTCGCTGGGCTAGATGTTGAGTACACCACAGTCCTGGGACGAGAGAAGGATCTAAAGGACGAAGAGAGGAAGAAGCCCGCCGTGATCCAGGTTTGCGTGCATGACTTATGCTTGGTCTACCACATATGCCATGCCGACCTTGAGTGCCAGGATTTTAAGGACTTCCTCGAGAGCAACCTAGTCAAATTCGTTACTGTAGACTTTGGTAACGACAAAGAAGTCCTGCGTCGGATAGGCCTCATTGTAGGCAACACCTTCGACCTCCAGAAGAATCGGCTGGTGTCCTCTCATCAGCCTTCAATGCTGACCCTGGCAGGAGCCATGGTTCATCCTTCGTACGGTAAACTGGAGAAACCTCCATACACGTTTCATCGTCATGCATAGCAGCGGAATGTACTAGATATAGACCACATCCACTACGCTGCAATGGATGGCTACCTTTGCTTCAATATCTACAAGGGTTGGATGAAGAGCAACTGCCAAGTGTGCGGTTCAAGCAAAGAAGTATCGGCCAAGAGGAAGAGGGACAAGGACGAAGTCGAGGACGTGGACGAGGACTCCGAGTAAGGTGGCAGTGTTGTTGCTCATGGTGGTTCTAATGCAGTGTCTACCAGAATAGTTGCAAAGTTTAATTTCAGGTGT